>NW_023504366.1:0-25000 GCF_004664715.2 Peromyscus leucopus
TATTAAAACAATTGGTCAATTTAAGTGCCAAGGTAAAAGCTTTAGAAAAACCTGTTAAAATGAATTATAGAGAAATTTAGACTCAGACAGAAGAATTTAAGGGTGAAATTATTTCAGGATTGGACTATAAGGTTACAGAGAAACAACCTGTTTTCAAACAAACTTAATTTATCTGATAACAATATGGCACCTACCTGATCAAGGGCATGTACAAATTAATTGGACTCCAGTTGAAATGTTAGATTTGAGGAGATTTAAGGTAGCTATAGTGTCATATTGCATGCATTCTCCATTTGTAAACCAAATTTTAAACTTATGGTCAGCTTGTAGTAGGATTATTCCTCAAAACTGGAAAGAATTAGTAAATGCTGTCCTGAAACCCAGAGCACAATTGCAGTGTACTATGTGGTATAGATATGAGGCTAAGACCATAGAAAGTCAATGAAGAGCTAGAGGTGTGGAAAGTTCCCAAGGATCAGCTTCTAGGAGAAGGCCATATGCTGAAATACAAAGAGAATGCTTATATGATAACCAAACCTTAATTCTATGGCACATAGTAGCCATGAATGCATGGGACAGAATTGAGGAAATAGGAAAGAAAATTGAGTAATTCACAAAAGTTATACAGGACCTTAAAGAATCTTTCACAGATTTTTTTTTTTGAGACAGGGTTTCTTTGTGTAGCTTTGCGCCTTTCCTGGGACTCACTTGGTAGTCCAGGCTGGCCTCGAACTCACAGAGATCCGCCTGGCTCTGCCTCCCGAGTACTGGGATTAAAGGCGTGTGCCACCACCGCCCGGCCAGATTTTTTTTACAAAGGCTGTCTTCAGCAGTAAATAGAATGGTCTCAGATTCAGAAGCTAGGCAGATAATAATTGAATCTTTTGAGAACTTGAATGCAGCATGCAAAAGAATAATCAGGCCATTAAAGGTAAGATCTGCACCCTTGGAGGATTGGATCAGGAACAAAATTAATGTTGAGTCTCATGGCCATGATGATATGTGGATAGGAGAAGCAATTTCAAAAGGTTTGAGGAATGTCAGATGTTTTGGGTGTGGAAAGCAAGGTCATTTGAAAAGGGAATGTAAACAGGGCATTCCTAGAAAGAATGTTTATTCCAGGAACAACAGCAACAGAATGCCCCTCCCTTCTGGAGTATGCAGAAGATGTGGTGACGGTAAACATTGGACCAACAAATGTAGATCAACAAGGAACAGACAAGGTCATTTTTTGCCTCTGTCCTTGGGAAAGTCCCAGAGGGGCCTCATGCAGGCACCCATAGCAAATCCAGTTCAGACCTTTCCTGCTGTTATAGAAGAAACCCCTACTCAGATCAATTATATAACCAAATGCCAATTGGAATGAACCATGCTGCTCAGGGTGATAGAACAGCTGAGGTAGAGAGAATAGAAAATTTGGGAGAAACCATAAAGCAAATTTTTTAGCAAAGTCTATAAATGAACAGAGACCAAAATTAAAAGTACAAAGAAATGAAATTTTCTTGGATGGTTTAGTAAACACAGGTACAGGTGTGACAATAATTGTGCCAGAATTTTGGCATCCAAATTGGCCTCTTCAGGAGGTAAACGTTCAACTGTTAGGAATTGGGACATTATCTCAAGTGAAACAGAGTGCAAGATGGCTCGAATGTATAGGTGTAGAAGGACAGAGAGGAAAATTAAAGTCATATGTGGCTAACATAAATATGAATTTATGGGTCCGTGATCTATTACAACAATGGAATACTCAGAAGAACATTCCTCCAACCTCAGAAACAAATCATAAATTAACACATTTCTGAGAGAAATATTAGAAGGTATTATTCTTTTTTCTTTATTAAGAAATTTTTTAATATATATTTTTATTTTATAATTAACTTGATTTCACATATCAGCTACGGATTCTCTCGTCCTTCCTCCTCCCACCCCTCAGTGCTCCCCCAAAGTACACCCCCTATTCCCACCTCCTCCAAAGCAAAGTCTCCCCTGAGGAGTCAGCCCAGCCTGGTAGACTCAGCAGAGGCAGGTCCAGTCCCCTCCTCCCTGTACCAAGGCTGAGCAAAGTGTCCCAGCATAGGCCCCAGGCTCCAAAAAGCCAGCCCATGCACTAAGGACAAGTCCCAGCTCCACTGCCTGGGGGCCTCCCAAACAGTTCAATCTAATCAACTGTTCCATTTATCCAGAGGGCCTGGTCCAGTTCCACAGGGGCTCCTAACTCTTGGTTCACAGTTCATGCACTTCCACTAGTTTGGCTATTTGTCCCTATGCTTTTTCCAATCATGGTCTCAATATCTCTTGCTGATACAGTCCCTACTCTCTCTTGCTGATCAGGCTTCCGGAGCTCCACCTGGGGCTTGGCCATGGATCTCTGCATCTGCTTCCAACAGACACTGGATGAGAGTTCTATCATGACAGCCAGGGTGTTTGGCCATCCGATCACCAGAGCAGGTCAGCTCAGGCACTCTCTTGACTATTGCCAGTAGTCTACAGTGGAGGTATCTTTGTGGATTTCTGGGGACCTCTCTAGCACTCTGCTTCTTCCTATTCCCCTGGGGTCTTCATTCATCATGGTATCGCCCTCCCCCTTCTCCCACTCTGCTCCTGATCCAGCTGGAACATCCCACTCCCCTAAGCTCTCTTTCCCCTGGCATTTGCCCTCCATTACCCCACCCCCACCCTCAGTTTGCTCATGTAGATCTCATTCATTTCTCTATCATTGTGTGATCCCTGTGTCTTTCTCAGGGTGCTCTTTACTAGGTAGCCTCCCTGGAGTTGTGAGTTGCAGTCTGGTTATCCTTTACTTTACATCTAGTATCCACTTATGAGTGAGTACATACCATGTTTGTCTTTCTGAGTCTGGGTTACCTCACTCAGAATGATATTTTCTAGTTCCATCCATTTGCCTGCAAACCTCATGATGTCATTTTTTTCTCTGCTGAGTAGTACTCCATTGTGTATATGTATGACATTTTCTTTATCCATTCTTCAGTTGAAGGGCATATAGGTTGTTTCCAGGTTCTGGCCATTACAAATAATGCTGCTATGAACATAATTGAGCATGTGTTCTTGTGGTATGATTGAGCATTCCTTGGGTATATGCAAGAGTAGTATAGCTGGATCTTGGGGGAGATTGATTCCCAATCTTCTAAGAAAGCACCATATTGATTTCCAAAGTGGTTGTACAAGCTTACATTCCCACCAACAGTGGAGGAGAGTTCCCCTCACACCATATCTTCTCCAATATAAGCTGTCTTCAGTGTTTTTTATCTTAGCCATTCTGACGGGTGTAAGATGGTATCTCAGAGTCGTTTTGATTTGCATTTCCCTGATAACTAAGGATGTTGAGCAATTCTTTAAATGTCTTTCATCCAATTGAGATTATTCTGTTGAGAATTCTCTGTTTAGCTCTGTAGCCCATTTTTTAATTGAACTGTTAGGAATTTTGATGTCTAGTTTCTTTCTTTTTTTTTTTCCAGAGTTGCAGACCAAACCCAGGGCCTTACATTTTCTAGGCAAGTGCTCCACCACTGAGCTAAATCCCCAACCCCTGATGTCTAGTTTCTTGAGTTCTTTATATATTCTGGATATCAGCCCTCTGTCAGATGTGGGGTTGGTGAAAATCTTTTCCCTTTCTGTAGGCTGTCGGTTTGTCTTATTGACCATGTCCTTTGCCCTACAAAAGCTTCTCAGTTTCAAGAGGTCCCATTTATTAATTGTTTCACTTAGTGTCTCTGCTACTGGTGTTATATTTAGGAAGTGATGTCTGGTGCCAGTGCATTCAAGACTACTTCCTACTTTCTCTTCTATCAGGTTTAGAGTAACTGGATCTGTGTTGAGGTCTTTGATCCACTTGGACTTAAGTTATGTGCACGGTGACAGATATGGATCTATTTACAGTCTTCTGCATGTTGACATCCAGTTATGCCAGCACCTTTTGTTGAAGATGCTTTCTTCTGTCCACTGTACAGTTTTGGCTTCTTTGTCAAAAACGTATGTTCATAGGTGTACAGAATAATGTTGGGTTCTTCAGTTCGATTCCATTGGTCCACATGTCAGTTTTTATGCTAGTACCAAGCTGTTTTTATTACTGTAGCTCTATAGTAGAGCTGGAAGTCAGGGATCGTGATGCTTCCAGAGGTTGTTTTATTTGTACAGGATTCTTTTGGCTATCCTAGGTTTTTTGTTTTGCCATATGAAATTGAGTATTGTCCTTCCCAGGTCTGTGAAGAATTGTGTTGGGATTTTGATGGGGATTGCATTGAATCTGTAGATTGCTTTTGGTAAGATTGCCATTTTTACTATGTTGGTCCTACCTATCCATGAGCATGTTAGATCTTTCCATTTTCTGACATCTTCAATTTCTTTCTTCAGGGACTTAAAGTTCTTGTCATACAGGTTCTTTGCTTGCTTAGTTAGAGTTACCCCAAGGTATTTTATATCATTTGTGGCTATTGTAAAGGGTGATGTTTCTCTGGTTTCTTTTTCAGCCTGTTTGTCATTTGTATATAGGAGGGCTACTGATTTTTTTGAGTTAATCTTGTATCCTGCTACATTGCTGAAGGTGTTTATAAGTTGTGTGAGTTCCTTGGTTGAATTTTTGGGGTCACTCATGTATACTATCATTATCATCTGCAAATAGTGAAAGCTTGACTTCTTCCTTTCCAATTTGTATCCCCTTGATCTCCTTATGCTGTCTTGTTGCCCTGGCTAGAACTTCAAGTACTATATTGAATAAGTATGGGGAGAGTGGACAGCCTTGTCTTGTTCCTGATTTTAGAGATAGCGCTTTGAGCTTCTCTCCATTTAATTTGATGTTGGCTGTTGGCTTGCTGTAAATTGCCTTTATTATGTTTAAGTATGTTCCCTGTATTCCTGATTGCTCCAAGACCTTTATCATGAAGGGGTGTTGGATTTTGTCACAGGCCTTTTCAGTATCTAGTGAGATGATCATTTTTTCTTTCAGTTTGTTTATATGGTGTTTACATTGACAGACTTTTGTATGTTAAACCACCCTTGCATCCCTGGGATGAAGCCTACTTGATCATGGTGGATAATTGTTTTGATGTGTTCTTGGAATCTGTTTGCCAGTATTTTATTGAGTATTTTTGCATCAATGTTCATGAGGGAGATCAGTCTGTAGTTCTCTTTCTTTGTTGCATCTTTGTTTGGCTTGGGAATCAGGGTAATTGTAGCCTCATAGAAGGAGTTTGGTAATGTTCCTTCTGATTCTATTGTGTGGAACAATTTAAAGAGTATTGGTATTGTCTCTTCTTTGAAGATCTGGTAGAATTCTGCACTGAAACCATCTGGTCCTGGGCTTTTTTTTCATTGGAAGACTTTTAATGACTGTTTCTATTTCCTTAGGGGTTATTGGTTTATTTAAATAGTTTATCTGGTCTTGATTTAACTTAGGTATGTGGTACCTATTCAGAAAATTATTCATTTCTTTTAGATTTTCCAGTTTTGTGGAGTACAGGTTTTTGAAGTATGACCTGATGGTTCTCTCAATTTCCTCAATGTTAGTTGTTATCTCTCCCTTTTCATTTCTGATTTTGCTAATTTGGATGCTCTCTCTCTGCCTTTTGGTTAGTTTGGATAAGGGCTTTTCTATCTTGTTGATTTTCTCAAAGAACCAACTCTTTGTTTAATTGATTCTTTGTATTGTTCTCTTTGTTTCTATTTTATTGATTTCAGCTCTCAATTTGATAATTTCCTGGTGTCTATTCCTCCTGGGTGACTTTGTCTCTTCTTTTTCTAGGGCTTTCAAATGTGCTGTTAAGTCACTAGTGTGAGATGTCTCCAACTTCTTTATGTGGGCATTTAGAGCTATGAATTTTCCTCTTATCACTGCCTGCATAGTCTCATAAGTTTGGGTTTGTGGTATATTCATTTTCATTGATCTCTAGGAAGTCTTTAGTTTCTTTCTTTATTTCTTCCTTGACCCATTGGTGATTCAGTTGAGCATTATTAAGTTTCCATTTGATTGTAGGTTTTCTGTAATGTTTGTTGTTGTTGAATTTTAACTTCATACCATGGTGGTCTGATAGAATACAGGTGGTTATTCCAATTTTGTTGTTTGTATCTGTTGAGATTTTTCTTTGTGGCCAAGTATGTGGTCGATTTTAGAGAAAGTTCCATGGGGTGCTGAGAAGAAGGTATATTCTTTTTTGTTAGAATGGAATTATTTGTAGATATCAGTTAAGTCCATTTGAGTCACAACATCAGTTTAGTCCCTCATTTCTCTGATAAATTTCAATTTTGTAGACCTGACCAGTGGTTAGAGAGGGGTGTTGAGGTCCCCAACTATTAATGTGTGGGGTTTTATGTATGATTTAAGCTTTAGTAATATTTCTTTTATAAATGTGGGTGTCCTTGTGTTTGGGGAATAAATGTTCAGAATTGAAACTTCATCTTGGTGGATCTTTCCTGTGATGAGTATGTAATGTCCTTCCTGATCTCTTTTGACTGATTTTTAGCTTGAAGTCTATTTTGTTGGATATTAGGATGGCTACACAAGTTTGCTTCTTAAGACCATTTGATTGGAAAGACTATTCCAAGCCTTTTATTTCTGAGGTAGTGTCTATCTTTGAAATTGAAGTGTGTTTACTGTATGCAGCAGAAAGATGGGTTGTGCTTTCATATCAATTCTGTTAGCCTGTGTCTTTTTATAGGTGAATTTAGTCCATTGATATTAAGGGATATTAATGACCAGTGATGGTTAGTTCCTGTTACCTTTTGGTGGTAGTGTGTGTGTGTATTTCTCTTCTTTGGGGTTTACTGCTGTGGGGTTATCTATTGCCTGTGTTTTTGTGGGTGTATCTGACTTCCTTAGGTTGGAATTTTCCTTCTGGTGCTTTCTGCAGGGCTGGATTTGTGGACAGGTGCTGTTTAAATATGGTTTTGTCTTGGAATGTCTTGTTCACTCTGTAGATGGTGATTGAAAGTTTTGCTGGGTATGTTAGTCTAGGCTGGTATCCATGGTCTCTTAGTGTCTGCATTACATCTGTCCAGGTCCTTCTGGCTTACAAAGTCTCCATTGAGAAGTAGAGTGTTAATCTGATGGGTCTGCCTTTATAAGTCACTTGTCCTTTTTCCTTTGCTGCTCTTAATATTCTTTCTGTATTATGTAGGTTTAGTTGTTTAATTATTATGTGGCAAGGGGACTTTTTTGGGGGGTCTTGTCTGTTTGGTTTTCTATAGGCTTCTTGTATCTTCATAGGTATTTCCTTTTTAATTTGGGAAAGTTTTCTTCTATGATCTTGTTGAATATATTTTCTGTGCCATTGAGTTGGTATTCTTCTCCTTCTTCTATCCCTATTAGTCTTAGTTTTGGCCTTTTCATGGTGTCCCAGATTTCCTGGACATTTTGTATTATGACTTTTTTGGCTTTGGTATTCTTTGACTGATGAATCTATTTTCTCTATTGTATCCTCTACACCAGAAATTCTCTCTTCTATCTCTTGTATTCTGTTGGTTATGCTTGCATCTGTGTTTCCTGTTCATTTACTCAGATTTTCTATTTCCAGCATTCCCTCTGTTTGTGTCGTCTTCATTGTTTCTATTTCTCTTTTCAGGTCTTAAACTGTTTTCCTCACCTGTTTAAATAGCTTTTTCATGGTTTTCTTGGCTCTCTTTAAGGGATTTATCAATTTCTTCCAATTTTTTGTTTGTCTTTTCCTCCATTTTATTTTTCATTTTTTCTTGAAAGGCCTTTAGCATCTTCATGATGCTATTCTTAAGGTCTCTTTCTTCTACTTCTTTTACATTGTGATGTTCAGGTCTTGCTGTTGGAGGAGGGCTAGGATCTGGTGATGCTGTATTGCTCTTTATGTTGTTGTATGTACTTCTGCCTTGATATCTGCCCATCTCCTCCTCTCCTGGTCCAATGAGAGCTGGCAGTTTGGTTTCCATGCTTCAGGATGTTGCTGGGGTCTCAAACGGATGGGTAAGGCGGCAGGGTGTGTAGATTGCAGGGTTTGGTGGGGGGGTTGGAGGAGGGGTCTTCCAGCAGGAGTTTTGCCTGCTGACTGGCAACTCTTGGTCCAAAGAGAGCTGGTGGTTTGGTTTCCATGCCTCATTAAGTTGCTGGGGTCTTAGGCAGATGGGTATGGGGGCAGGGTGTGTAGACTGCAAGGTCTGGTGGGGGGTTTGGAGAAGTAGGAGCCTTCTGGTAGGAGTTTTGCCTGCTGGCTGGGAACTGGGACAGAGTTGGGTAGGAGTTCCTGGGGTCTGCTTGTGTCCCAGGGATGTGTCCTAGGGGCAGGACTCTCTGGGTATGAGCAGAATCACTCAACTCTTGCTCCAATGAGAGCTGGCAGTTTGGTTTCCATGCCTCAGGAAGTTGCTGGGGTCTCAGGCAGATGGGTATGGGGGCAAGGCATATAGATTGCAGGGTCCGGTGTGGGGTTTTAGTGAGGGGGGGCATTCCGGAAGGGGTTTTGCCTGCTGGCAGGCAACTGGGACAGAGTTGGGTGGAAGTTCCCGGGGACTGGTTGTGTCCCAGGGATCTGCACTTCCTGTTTACTCAGAGTTCTTGGATAGAGATGAAGACTAGATAGTTATAGTTGCAGTTTTCCTTAATTATTATAGAAAGTAAATTAGGTATAAAACTTTGGAGTAATTAAACGGCATGGATGGTGGAGTGTTTTCTCTGAATTTGCTAAATACAAATGGACTGAACATTGTAAATGTAATTCTTACTTGATAACTTCTTTGTTGCATATAGTTTATCTATGGTAAGCTTAAAACCTTTCATTTTTATTTAGACAAAAAGGGAACTGCTGTGGAATATTCTTTGAAGATGTGTTTCATTTGTTTATGCTGTAGAATGTTTGTTTTAATGATGCAAAGATGTGTTGCATTCTTTTATGTTGCATTTGTTTAACTCTGTGAAACTTTGTTTTTTGCCTGTCTAAAACACCTGATGGTCTAATAAAGAGCTGAATGGCCAATAGCAAAGCAGGAGAGAGGATAGGAGGGTCTGGCAGGCAGAGAGAATATATAGAAGGAGAAATCTGGAAGGAAGGGAAGAAGAAGGAGAAGGAGCAAGAGAACAAGAAGAGGAGGAGGTAGGGGCCAGCCACCGAGCCACCCAGCCACATGTTAGCCACAGATTAAGTGTGAAAGTAAGATATACAGAAGTGGCAAAGGAAAAAGCCCAGAGGCATAAGGCAGATGGGATAATTTAAATTAAGGAAAGCTGGCTAGAAATAAGTCAAGCTAAGACAAGGCGTTTGAAAGTAATAAGTCTCTGTGTGTATTATTTATGTGGCAGCCGACTAGTGGGTCCCTAAAAGAGTAAAGCGACAAAAGATGAAAAGAGTAAACACAAAACAAACAAACAAACAAACAACAGAGCGGAGGGGTGAAGAGAGAAGGAAAGGGAAGACAGAGAGGAAGGAGTGTGGTGGTAATCTAATTGTACTGAATTATTATTTTGATTGTATGTTAATAAATAAAGTTGTCCGGGGGTCAGAGCTATTAGAGCCATAGCAAGAGTGTGGCGGTGGTGGCACACGCCTTTAATCCCATAAGATCTCTGTGTGTTCAGGGATATAGCCAGCATTGGAGACATATGCCTTTAAGACCTAGGGGGCTGTACATTCAGACAGTGACGAGGCAGTCATGTGTTTGGGTTTACAACCAATGAGAAGGCAGAACAACATACTATAAAAAAACGAACTGACAGGAAGTAGGTCTCTTTTCGCGAAGCTGGGACAGCAGGAGGAAGGGTGAGATTTTAGCTCTGAGCTCTGACCTCTCGGCTTTCTCTTTTACATTGATTCTGTGTTTCTTATTTAATAAGACGGTTGGATACATCAATATCTGGCGCCCAACGTTCGTGTTACGAATTCATGAAAATGCTGTTTGCCTGTGGCCTTGTGAGCCCCAGCTCAGGCCCAAGCTACACTCAGGTGGTTGTGTTGGCGCACACCGGTAGGATTTGCTGAAGGAGACAGAGGCAGTAGGATCCCAAGTTTGAGCCGGTCTAGGAGGCTTGGGAGAAGCTTTGGCCTGGACGGAGCCACAATCAGTGGTGGGATCATGGAAGCAGTGGCTATTGCTCCACGTTGCCAGCTCCTTCTCATCGTGTTGGTGACTGCAGTGATGTTGCTACCTGGAACGAAGGGTTTACTGCTGCTGGTTCAGAGAAGAATTGCCAGGACCATCGTGTTACAAGAAAGCATCGGCAAAGGTCAGTTTGGAAAAGTTTGGCAAGACAAATGGTGGGGAGAAATTATTGTGAAGATTTTCTGTTCTAGGGAAGAATGTTCATGGTTCCGAGAGACAGACATTTATCAGACTGTGATTGCTCCAAACCACAGAGGAGGCAAAAAAAAAAAGTCTGCAGGAAACCATGACCACGCCTAACAGTGACTTTGAAATCTTCAAAAGGACGACAGGACTCCACAATGGTGATTCCACATGGACTATGGTAAAGCCATTAAGATGATTAACACACCGAAAGATCGACTTTGGACTACAAACTGGTCAGGACAATTTTGAGATGGCTAGCTGAGATGATCCAGCCTGACAGACTACTTGAACAAGGACTTGAAACAAGCCCTGCACTTTCCTATTATGCAGAGACTGGACAAATGATACAGGACTTGATGATTAACCCCAAAATTTTCTTTTCAAGATTCCCTAAAGATATCTTCACCCCTAGAAAGCAAAAGGAAAAAGAGAATATAGATATGAGATAGATCATCGAATCTACTCTGAGAAAAAAGATAAAGAAATAATAGGATAAATAGGTAGATCATTGAATCTACACTGAAGAAAAGGGGAAGATATAAAAATGACAAAAGGTAGACTACTGAATGTATTATGAAAAGAAAAAAGACAATATGGATATGATAAGATAAAAAGGGAGATTATGGAATCTACTTTTTAAAAGGAACTACTTGTTTTAAATAAGATAAGTAATGAAAATTTTTTGGTCTGAGTTTATCAGACGTTACTGGACTGGACATTGTTAATATATATAATGGAGTTTTTATCTGAATCTGTCAAATGTTAATGGACTAGACATCATTAATGTAATTTTTGGCTATATATATTGTATATACTTATTGGATAGTTTTTTCTTGTATTAGTTATAAGCTTTTTTTAATTTTAGACAAAAAGAGAGGAGATGTGGTGGTATTGTGTTCTCCAAAATATTGTGTACTCTAATAAATTTATCTGGGGTCAGAGAACAGACAGCCACTAGATACAAAGGCTAGAAAATGGTGGCACTCACACCTTTAATCCTAGCATTCCAGAGATAGAAATCCCTCTGGATCTCTGTGAGTTCATTGCCACATTGGAAATAGCCAAGCATGGTGACACGCCTTTAATCCCAGAAAGCCAGCCTTTAATCCCAGGGAGTGGTGGTAGAAAGCAGGAAGATATATAAGGCGTGAGGGCGAGAAACTAGAGGCATTGAGCTGGTTAAGCATTCAGGTTTTTGAGCAGTAATTCAGCTGAGACCCATTCCGGATGAGGACTCAGAGGCCTCCAGTCTGAGGAGACAAGACCAGCTGAGGATCCGGTGAGGTGAGATAGCTATGGCTTGTTCTATCTCTCTGATCTACCAGCATTGACCCCAATAACTGGCCTAGGTTTGATTTTATTAATAAGAACTTTTAAGATTCCTGCTACAAAGGAGGGGAGAGAAGAGAGAAAGATGCAGTGTCACATGGGCACTAAAGGGAACATCTTGTCCCTAAAAATATTGGACTCAAAGCGCTTCTGCTGTGAGCTCATCATAGGAAGTGGGATATAGGAAACCAAACTGGACTGACTGTAAATGATGGGAAGGCAGGATTACAGCCCGGTGACCTTCCAGTCTTCACTGTGCCTAAACACACACCACAGGATGATTGTCCCAGTAAAGCATACAACAGCCTAACTTTTTGCAAGAAACAAAAGAGAGAACATCTTCTTCTGTACCTTTCTTTATCACCTAAACCCACAGGTGAAGCCGGGTTAATCTCTGGTTCCCTGATCAACAGGATTTAGGAATGAGATGTCTCATTGGCTAAAAGCTACATGGTTTTCTCCTTTCCTCTAGTGAACAGCTACCAAGTCTTCAACCTTTTCACCCCCAACCTCATCCCCACCCGTGACTCAAACTCAGGTCTCACCCCTGTCAAGGTCAGACCTGGTGAGCAACAGGTGCAGCTAGAGCCACCTGCTCAGGTGCAGTGACTGGTAGTAGCTGGTAGTGGCTGTCCAGAGTCCTGCTGGAACTGTAGAGGAATCTTCAGTATCCAGAAAACCAACTCAACTCACCCTACATGGATTGTATCCAGGGAAGAGGTGAGTAGTGGGGCAGAAGAGGTGCTAGTATGCTAAGTTACAGGGTACATGACAGATGGTCAAATGCAGAGGCCAGAGGGCATTGGTCCAGCAGACATTGTGCACAGACCACCATGTGAGTGCAGAGAATTGACCTCTGGTTGTCAGCAAGAGCAGAAAGTGCTCTTAAGTGCTGATCATCTCTCCAGCCCCTGCAATGGTTGATTGTCAGCTTCACACACTGGGTAGGGAGAGCCTCAGCTGAAGGATTACCTGCATCATATTGGCCTGTGGGCACATCTGTTTTGAAGGCATTTGTTGTCTGTCTGACTTTTTAATTTTTTTGTTTTTTTTTTAGACAGTGTTTCTTGATGTATCTCAGGCTGTCCTTAAATTCACTCTCAGACCAGGCTAGTCTCAAACTCAGATATTCACCTGCCTCTCCCTCCTGAGTGTTGACATTAAAAGCATACACCCCACCACCACCACCATCACCACCACTATCTGCCTACTTTTTTTTTTTTTTTTTTTTGGTTTTCCAGGACAGGGTTTCTCTGTGTAGCTTTGCGCCTTTCCTGGAACTCACTTGGTTGCCCAGGCTGGCCTCGAACTCACAGAGATCCTCCTGCCTCTGCCTTCCGAGTGCTGGGATTAAAGGCGTGCGCCGCCGCCGCCGCCGCGCCGCGCCGCCGGCGCCGCCGCCGCCGCCGCCGCCGCCACCACCTGGCCATTTCTAGTTTTTAATGAAGTCCAAGTGTCTTGACCTGAGTTTATTCTTGGAACTGATTTAAAGGAGGAAGGAGAGGCCTGACTCCACAGAGTTCTTCTCTGACCTTCACATGTGCACACAAGTGCTCTCTCTGTCTCTGTCTCTTTCACACAAACAACACACATTAATTAGTTGGTTAATTAATAAAAGATTGAGTATATACTGGATCTACCTCATAGGCTGTGTCAGATTCTTGGGACAGATTTAGCATTTACTTTATACAGTTAACAGGATTGTAGGGGCCAGCTACTCCTGCCTGGGGCAATATGTCTCTATCTGCATCCCTCAGACCCGACTCCAGAAGCAATGTCTAGATCTTCTTATGACCTCGAAGCATCCACAGGGGAGGGATTTGGCACTTTGCCACTCACTGACTTGAGCTGGTTGGGTGTGGAGCTAGCCCTTTCACTGTGCCTCTGTGACAGCACTGATTCAGGCTCTGTCACCATCTACAGCAGATCTGCATGTCAGGACTGTGTGTGAGGGTGCACATATTCTTCTTCTGTGCTACATACACAGTAGTCACAGGCTCCGTGTGCTGACTGGACACTGTCAGAGCACAGCTACAGGACTCTAAAGAGAAGTCACTGAGTTCTCCCCTCACTCAGGATGAAACTGCTTCTCCTGGTCACTCTGCTCACAGGTAGGACCCTTCTCCCCTATGAGTGCCCACCATCTCCCAAGTATTCAATGCACAGCTTCTTAATGGTCACACCTGACGTTCTGGTTTGGGGTTCCTGTTGTGGTCTCATAGCCTGTGGTTGGGGTTCCCTGCTTACCCCATATCCACAAGAGCTGGCACCTTTGCCCTCTAGGTCAACTCAGATGACTCCTTGGAAAGTTCACTACAGTCACCTACATAAGCAATGAAGCCCCTTCTGTCTCTGCCATATTGCCCTGGCACCTTGGGCCTAAAGTGTCTTGACAGTGTGATTTTTCTTTTCCTTTTAAAAGACATTGACTTTTATTTTATGTGTTTGAGCCCTTTGCCTGCATGTGTGTCTGTGAACTGAGAGTGAGCAGTGCCTACAGAGGCCAGAGGAGGGGTCTGATCCTCCAGAACCAGGGTCATAGGCAATTGTGAGTTGCCTTGTGGCTTCTGGACCTGAGCCTGGGTCCCACACAAGCTCAACAAGACTCCTGACTGCAGAGTCATCTCTCCAGCCCTTATTCTTATTATTAGTTTTTTTACAGGATTATATAGTTCTGGCTCAGGCTGTCCTTCAACTCAACATTCTAGCCAACACTTACCTCAGCTTCCCAAGGGTTATGATTACACACAGACCTATAAAGAGAGAAGTCACTTGAGTCCTCCACACACTCAGGATGAAACTCCTTCTGCTGGTCACTTTGCTCACAGGTAGGACCCTTGTCCCCTGTGTGTGCCCCCCTTCTCCCTTGTCTTCAATGCACCGTTTCCCAATGGTCACACCTGAAGTTTAGGACTGCAATTCTTTTTTTCTGGGCACTTTACATGAGAGTGTTTCTTCAAATAGTGATAGCTGGTCTGGAATTCACTCTAAAGATCATCCTGGCTTGAACTTAGATATTCACCTGCCTCAGCCACCAGAGTGCTGGTATCACAGAGTGTGTGTTCCACTCTACCTGTCTTTTCCTGCATTTTAATGGTGACCAAGTATCCCGGTGTATTCTGAATTCTGGATTATTTACCTACTCCTCAGCAGACGATCAGTTTCTTTTTTAATCAAATGCTGACCTTACAATAATGATCTGACCATTATCCTTGTCTATGAGCTGTGCATGGTCATACAACAGATTCCTTCTAATTCTTCCAGTGTAAAACATTCAGCATGTGTTGGCTGCTTCTCTGGCTCAAGGTCTCAGCTAGAACTGTGATGAATCCCACTGCTGGCTAAGGCTAGGGTTTCCCCTAGGCTTGAGTAAGTGTGGGGCAGCTTTCAAACTTAACAGATGGTTGGGTTGTTGGGTTATTGAACTAAGAGGTCAGTTTGTTCCTGGCTGTAGATGAGAGTGTTCTCAGCTCCTCAACACAGAGACCCTTGGAGAGCACAGAGTGTGGTGTCTGTCTGTCCTGACAGTGAGAAATGAGCAGGCAAGCAAGGCAAAAGGCAATGTCTATAGAACTTAGTCCTGGGCAGTCAGTCCAGCCAGATACAGTGGTGTTCACTTATAATCCTACCACTCGGGAGGCTGAGGCCAGAGGGTTCCTATGAAGTCTGAGGCTAGCTTGGTGACAGGGCAACAACTCCTTATCTCAGATAGGTAGACAGCTTTTTGCACAGGCCTGGTGACTTTAGTTTCCTCTACAATACCTACCTAGTAGAGAGAGAAAACCATCTCCCTAAAGTTGTTTTGTGGTCTCCTCGTGTAGCATGTTTTTTATGAGTGTGAACAAGTGCATGCGTATGAACCTGTTTGCAGACAAGCACACACCTGCACATGTGTGCACACACTTGCACACACACACTCAGATCTCTTCATTGCTCTCCTGATGCAGCATCTGGTAGGAGTCAGGAGGAAGCTAGCAGGCAGGCATCAGACACCTGGTAAAGCCAAGTGGGATTGATGGAGTGTGCTGTGCATTCTTGCAGCAGGCACTACAGCACACAGCATCATCCGTCGGTCTTTGTGGCAGTTCAACAATGTGATAAAGTGCACCATCCCTGCGAGTCATCCCTTGTTGGAATACAGCAACTATGGCTGCTACTGTGGCTTCGGGGGCTCCGACACTCCGGTGGATGAGTTAGACAGGTGAGTGATCCATCTGGTGGGAGACTGGAGGGTTTGGGTTGGTGGGGACAGCACACAAGCAGAGCATCTCGTGAGGCACAAATAGGAGACATGCATATTGACCAAGCATCATATATTTTGTTTGCTTTCTGTATTATTTTTGTTTGTTAGTTTCCAGACAGGTGTTCTTTTGTAGCCCTAGGTTTCCTGGAATTCCTTCTGGAGAGCATGCTGGACTTGAACTCAGTGTCCATCTATATGCCTTTGCCCCTCAAGTACTGGGATTAATGGTAGACACAACTACACTCCACAGAAGTTGCTTTCAATAAATATATGCTTAATAGAAATCACAAACTCTCAAGCCTCAGGATGATTTATTCTGGAATATCATGTTTAAATCATCCTCACATGTTGGAGAAAGACTGCAGGTGAGAACTCACCTCCTGTGGGTCCATAGTCCTTTCTCAGCTGTTTCTTCCTCTCTCCAGGTGCTGCCAGACTCACGACAATTGCTATGATCAGGCCATGAAGATGGAAAGCTGCAAATCCCTCATAGACAACCCCTACACCACCTCCTATTCATACTCATGCTCTGGGAATGAGGTCACCTGCAGTGGTAGGTTTAGCCTCTGGGACCTCAGGATTCTGCTGGTCCCTCACAGGTTTGGAGGAGGCAGGGAAGTAACAAGGACAATCACCATTTAGTGGTGATTTCCTTGGTCTCATGTGACCTCACAACAACCTTATCAGTTAGATACTAAAATATAGATGAAGTCACTGATGAGGAAGATGAGGAAGGCAGGGTCACTTGGCCATGGCCACCCAGCTTAGAAGTGATGACATTTGGTTCTGGAACACTGATCTACATCATTCCAAAGCCTCTGTTTAAAAATATTTCAAGATTTTATTTATTACTGGGGGAGGCATTTCTGTGCCACAACACAGGTGTGCAGATCTCAGGACAACTTGCAGAAGTCTGTTCTTTCAACCATGTGAGTCCTGGGGATGGTACTTGGATTCAGACCTGGCAGCAAGTGCCTGTATTCCTTGAGCCATCTTGACTGCCCAAGGCCTCTCCTCTTAGCTGCTGTTTTATACTGATTCCATATTGACTAAACAACTGAAAGCTGAATCATTGGCTATAAGTCAGATACTGGACTAAACACCTATGCAGGGCAACATTTATCATTTTTATTTTACAGGTGAGGATTCAGAGGGCTGGGAATATAGATGAGTTGTTAGAGAGCTTGCCTAGCATGCACAGAGCCCTCTTCCACCTCCAGAACCCATACATTGAGTCTGGTGGTTCACACCTGCAATCCAGCACTTGGTGGAGACAGGTTTATCTTTAGTTATATAAATTTATAAGTGGTAATTCATATTTGTAGTTCTTTATTTTTTGAGACAGAGTTTCTCAGTGTAGCTTTGAGCCTGTCCTGGAGCTTGCTCTGTAGACCATGCTGACATCAAACTCAGAGAGATATACCTTCCTCTTCCTACCAAGTGCTGGGATTAAAGGTGTGTGCCACCACTGTCTGACTGATAATTGTATTTTTATAGGTTTTAGGATTAAATATATGTGTTTATTTTTATGTATAGGAATGGGTTGGCATCCCCTGTCTTCTTCAGTCACTCTCTCGCCATGTCTTTAGAGCCTCTCTCTCTCTCTCTCTCTCTCTCTCTCTCTCTCTCTCTCTCTCTCTCTCTCTCTCTCTCTCTCTCTCTCACACACACACACACACACACACTCACTAAACATGACACTCACCTTTAACTAGCCTGAATGAGCAACAACTTTTGGGGATCCATGCTCCTCACTTCACTTCCCAACAGAGTTACAGATGCCCCATCACACCTTCCTTTTTTACAGGGTCTCTGGGCATCCTAGGTCAGGCCCTCATAATTCTATGCCTACCAATTTATGAACTGTGCCATCTCCTCAGCCACAACAACTAATGTTCATATTATCAGTGTGTTCCAGCAATTTGGACAACCCAATGGACTTCCGTGTGCATTGTCTTTCAGACCATAGCTGCATCAGTGGGAGGACCACTGGGTCCTTTGTCCATAGAAAATAGGGAGCAGGGTCATGGGCTCCATTCAACTTCCTTTCTTGTTTCTCTCCAGACAAAAACGACCCCTGTGAGGCCTTCATCTGCAACTGTGACCATGAGGCCGCCATCTGCTTCTCACAGGCTCCATACAACAAGGAGAACAAAGGCATTACGTGTTAGACTTGTTATCTCAGTTACTGCCTACACCATCCCTGCCTGCCTGTTTGTGGTCACTACTCACTGTGCCCTCTAATAAAGCACATATAGAAAGAACTCAGCTTTGGTGATTGTATTCTCTGTCTACCAAACATAACTAGATCCTCAGAAAACATCATCCTGTCTATTCCTGGAAACTGAAGATTAATGGGAAAGACCTTTCTAGGGAGCAAGCACCTTGAAGAGTGGTTAATGATTCCAGCCATGCCTTTCATCCCAGCATTCTGGGATGCAGAAGTAGAGGCAGAGGTAGGCAGGTCTCTTGAGTTCTTGGCAACCCTGGTCTAAAAGCAAGTTCCAGGACATCCAGGAATGTTAAAGAAACCCTGTCTCAAAATACTAACAAAAAAAATTCAAAATCAAAATAAAGAAGAAACCAGCCTAAGATACATAGGTGTGTAGGCGGAATGGAAAGGGGAAGGAGAGGGGAGAGATGCAGAAGGCAAATGGAAAGGAAAGGAGGGAAGAGGAGGGATGGGGAGGGAAGGAAAGAAAGACAGAGTTAGGAGAGGAGAGAAGAGAGAAAGATTGAGTGTCACACGGGCACTAAAGGGAACATCTTGCTCTAAAAATTCTGGACTCGCTGGGTGGTGTCCATGCAGGCCTTTATTCCCTGCACTGTAGATGCAGAGATAGGCAGATCTTTGCAAGCTGGAGGCCAGCCAGTTCTATAGAGCCAGTTCCAGGACAGACTCCAGAGCTACAGAAAACCCTGTCTCAAAAAAAGACCCCCCCAAAGGAACTGGACTCAAACACTTGTGCTGTGCACTCATCATAAGAAATAGGATATAGGGGCTGGAAAAATGGCTCAGAGGTTAAGAGTACTAGCAGCTCTTCCAGAGGTCCTGAGTCCAATTCCCAGCACCCACAAGGTGACTCACAAACCATCTGTAAGAGATCTGGTGCCCTCTTGTGGCCTGCAGGCATACATCTAGAACACACAATAAATAAACAAATAAATAAATCTTGGGGAAAAAAGAAATAGATGTTGGATATAGGAAACCACACTGGACTAACCATAAATGACCTCAAAACATGATTACATCCTGGTGGACTTCCAGTCTTCACTGTGCCTAAACACACACCACAGGATAATGTCCTGCTAAAGCACACAGCAGCCCTACGTTTTGAACAAAGAAATCAGAACACATCCTCTTCTCTACCTTTCTCTATCACGTGACCCCAAAGGTAAAGCCAGGTTAATCTCTGGTTACCTGGTCAACCAGGTTTAGGAATAACCTGTGTCATTGGTGTTTTAAGGCTGCGTGGTTGTCAGTCACTCTTTTCCTTTAGTGAACATCTTTCCAGTCCTCCGTCTTTCTAACCCCAACCCCATTCCCGCTGGAGTCCCAAAGCTCAGGCCTTGACCCTCCCAAGGTCAGTTCTGGTGAGCAACACGTGCAGCCTGAGCCCTGTGCAGGCACAGTGACTGGTAGTGTTTGGTAGTGGCTGTCCTGAGTCCTGCTGGAAGGGTAGGGGATCTTGAGCGAGGAGACAAACTCAACTCATCCATGACATGGTTTTTATCCAGGGACGAGGTGAGAAGTGGGGAAAAGGAGGTGCTGGGGTGAAAAGTTAGAGCAACATGAGAGATGGCCAAACCCAGAGGCCAGCAGGTATTGGTCCAGCAGACACTGTTCCTCAGCCACCATGTGGTGGTTGTTGAGGATTGAACTCCTGGTCCTCAGCAAGAGCATAAAGTGCTCTCATGTGATGAGCAGGAGTATTACATAAAGAAACCCTGCCTCAAAAAATAAAAATAAAAAACAAAAAAAATATGAGAAGAAGCCAGTATGAAATAATGATGGGTTAGAGGGGACAGAAAAGGGAAAGAGAAGGAGGGACAAAGCAGGGAAATGTATAGGAAAGGAGGGATTGGGTGTTGTGGAATATTATTTGAAGATTTGTTACATTTGTTTTATGCTGTGGAACTTTTGTTTTAATGATGCAAAAATGTGTTGCATTCTTTTCTTATGCTTTTTTTAAATTTAACCTTTTTCTTTTTATTTACAATTTTTTAATTCATTTTAAATACCAACCACAGATCCCCTATCTCAGCTCTCTTCCTGCTCACCCCACAGCCTCCTCCCCTCACTCACTCCCTTTCCCCTCCTCCAAAAGTGTAAAGCCTCTCATGGGGGATCAGCAAAACGTGATACATTCAGTTGAGGAAGGTCTAGGCACTCCCCCTCCCTGCATCAAGGCTGTGCAAGTTGTCCCACCATAGGTAGTGGGCTCCAAAAAGCCAGCTCATACACCAGGGATGGATCCTAATCCCAGTGCCAAGGGCCCTTCAAACAGACCAAGCTACACAACCCACATGCAGAGGGAAGGAGCAAGAGGACAAGGAGAGGAGGATGCCAGGGGCCAGCTACCCAGCCACCCAGCCACATGTCAGCTACAGAGTAAGTGTGAAAGTAAGATTTACAGAAGTAGGAAAGGAAAAAGCCCAGAGGCAAAAGGTAGATGGAATAATTTAAATTAAGGAAAGCTGGCTAGAAATAAGCCAAGCTAAGGCCAGACATTGATAACTAATAGTAAGCCTTTGTGTGTTGTATTTATTTGGGAGCTGAGTAGTGGGTTTCTAAAAGAGTAAAAGTCTTAAAAAAAACCCAGACCAACAACAGAGGGGAGAGAAGGAAAGAGAAGACAGGGAGGTAGGAGGAGAGAGAAGAGAGAAAGATGCAGTGTCACATGGGAACTAACAGGAACATTTTGGCTCTGAAAATATTGGACTCAAAGCACTTCTGCTGTGTGTTCATCATAACATGTTGGATATAGGATTCCAACTGGACTGAGAGTAAATGACCTAAAAGCAGGATTGCATCCTGGTGACATTCCAGTCTTCACTGCGCCTAAACACATGCCACAGGATAACTGTCACGCTAAAGTACACAGCAGAATAACCTTTTGAACAAACAAAATAGACCACATCCTCTCCTGTACACTTCTTTGCTGTGGGATGTTCTGTATGGCAAATGTGTTGTTCTGATTGGTCAATAAATAAAACACCGATTGGCCAATGGCTAGGCAGGAAGTATAGGCAGGGCTAACAGAGAGAAGGATAGAAAGAACAGGAAGGCAGAAGGAGTCACTGCCAGTCACCGCCATGACAAACAGCATGTGAAGATGTCGGTAAGCCATGAGCCACAAGGCAAGATATAGATTTGTGGAAATGGATTAACTTAAGCTATAAGAACAGTTAGCAAGAAGCCTGCCATGGCCATAAAGTTTGTAACCAATATAAGTATCTGTGTTTACTTGGTTGGGTCTGAGCGGCTGGGGGACTGGTGGGTGAGAAAGATTTGTCCTGACTGTGGGCCAGGCAGGAAAACTCTAGCTACACTTCTTTATCACAGAACCCCTTATGTAAAACCAGGTTAATCCCTGGTTTCCTGGTCTATGAGATTTAGGAACCAGATGTCTCATTGGTTAAAGGTTACATTGATCACAGGCTCTCTTTTTCTTTTGTGAGCAGCTACCCAGTTCTCCGCCTTTTCACCCCAGTCCTGTCCCTACCTGTGTCCCAAACTCAGGTCTCACTCCTCCCAAGGTCCAGCCTGGTGAGCAACAGGTGCAGCTTCAGCGCCTGTGCAGGTGCAGTGACTGGTAGTAGCTGGGAGTGACTGTCCAGAATCCTGCTGGAAGGGTAGGGGGATCTTGCGTATGGAGACAACCAACTCAACTCACCGCTGACAGGGTTTTTATCCTGGTAAGAGGCTAGAGGTGGGGAAAAGGAGGTGCTGGGGTGCTAAGTTAGAGGGTACTAGAGAGATGAACAGACACAGAGGCCAGAGGGCATTGGGCCAGCAGACATTGTTCACAAGTTCACACAGAGGCCAGAGGGCATTGGGCCAGTAGACATTGTCCACAAGTTCATGGTTCTGAGAACTGAAGCCTGGTCCTCAGCAAGAGCAGAAAGTGCTCTTAAGTGCTGAGCCATCTCTCCAGCCCCTGCAATGGTTGATTGTCAGCTTCACACACTGGGTAGGGAGAGCCTCTGCTGAAGGATGACCTGCATCATATTGGCCTGTGGGCACATCTGTTGGATATTTGTTTTCTGTTGTATGATATTTTGTTTGTGTTCTGACAAATAAAGCTTTCCTGGAGACCAGAGGGTGGAGCTAGCCATTAGTTAACCATAGAAGCCAGGCTTTGGTGACTCCTGCCTCTGGTCCCAGCATTGGGAGGCTTACACCTTTAATCCTAGCACTCTGGAGGTGGAGACAGGATCTTGACCCCCCTTTTGGTCACAGGATTGAGAGAGATAAGAACTCTCTGGTGACTGCAACCCACAGCTCCAGAGAGATTAGCTAACAGGGAAAGACCCCAAAATCAAGGTCTCCCATAGGGAGTCAGCAGAGCCCCGCACACTGAGTCTAGGCAGGTCCAAGCCCCTCCCCACTGCACCAAGGCTGCGCAAGGCATCACACCACAGTCACAGGCTCCCAAAATCCTGCCCATGCACCAGGGACAGAACCCAATCCCCCTGCCTTGATGCCCCCCAAACAGTTTGAGTCAAACAACTGTCTTCCATATCCAGAGGGCCTAGTCCAGTCCCATGTGGGCTCCACAGCCACTAGTCTCCAGTTCATGGGCTTCCACTAGTGTGAGCAGTCATCTTTGCACGTTTTCCCATCATGATCTCGACATCCCTCACCTGCAGAATCCCTCCTTCTCTCTCATCGATTGGATTCCCAGAGCCCAGCCCTGGCACCTGGCTGTGGATCTCTGCATCTGCCTCCATCAGTCACTGGACAAAGCCTCTATGATGACAGCTAGGATATTTGCTAGGCTGGTCACCAGAGTAGACAAGTCCAGGCACCCTCTAGACCACTGCCAGCACTCCCAGGTGGGGTCATCCATGTGGATTCCTGAGAGCCTCCCTAACACCATGCCTCTTCCTATCCCCATGATGTCCTTATCTATCATGGTATCTCCCTCCTTGTCCTCCCACTCTGTCCCTGTTTCAACTCAAACCTCCCATTTCCCTATGTTCTCATGCCTCACTCCTTGCCCTCCATCCCCCCACACCCAGTCTGCTCATGTAGATCTCATCCACTTCTCCTTTGCTGGGTCAACCATGTGTCCCTCCTAGGGTCTTTCCCTGTTAGCTAGCCTCTCTGGAGCTGTGGGTTGCAGTCTGGCCATCCCTTCCCTCACATCTAGTATCCACTTATGAGTGAGTACATACTATGTCCTTCTGAGTCTGGGTTATCTCACACAGGATGATATTTTCTAGTTCCATCCATTTGACTGCCAATTTCATGATGTCATTCTTTTTTACTGCGGAGTAGTACTCCATTATGTATATGTGACACATTTTCTTTATCCATTCTTCAGTTGAGGGGCATCTAGGTTGTTTCCAGGTTCTTGCTATTATGAATAATGCTGCTATGAGCATAGCATGTATCCTTGTGGTATGATTGAGCATTCCTTGGGTATATGCCCAAGAGTGGTAGAGCTGGGTCTTGAGGAAGACTTATTCTCAATTTTCTGAGAAACCACCATACTGATTTCCAGAGTGGCTATACAAGTTTGCACTCCCACCAACAGTGTAGGAGTGCTCTCCTTGCTCCACATCCTCTCCAACATAACCTGTCTTCAGTGGTTTTGATCTTAGCGATTCTGACAGGTGTAAGATGGTATCTTAGAGTCGTTTTGATTTGCATTTCCCTGATGACTAAGGATGTTGAGAAATTCCTTTAATGCCTTTCAGCCATTTGAGATTCTTCTGTTGAGAATTCTCTGTTAAGCTCTGTAGCCCCCCCTTTTTGTTTTTTCAAGACAAGGTTTCACTGTGTAGTTTCTGCCTTTCCTGGAACTCACTCTGTAGCCCAAGCTGGCCTCAAACTCACAGAGATCCACCTGGCTCTGCCTCCTTAGTGCTGGGATTATAGGAGTGCACCACCACCACATGGCCTTTTTTTTTTTTTAAGATTTATTTATTTATTATGTATACAGTGTCCTGTCTGCATGTATCCATGAAGGCCAGAAGAGGGCACCAGATCTCATTACAGATGGTTGTGAGCCACCATGTGGTTGCTGGAAATTGAACTCAGGACCTCTGGAAGAAGAGCCAGTGCTCTTAAACTCTGAGCCATCTCTCCTGCCCCAGTAGCCCAATTTTAATTGGATTGTTCAGTATTTTGGAATCTAGCTTTTTGAGTTCTTTATATATTTTGGAGAGCCACCCTTTGTTAGATGTGGAGTTGGTGAAGAACTTTTCCCATTCTGTAGGCTGTCATTTTTGTCTCATTGACCATATCCTTTGCCCTACAAAAGCTTCTCAGTTTTAAGAGGTCCCATTTATTAATTGTTTCTCTCAGTGTCTCTGCTACTGGTGCTATATTTAGGAAGTGATCTCCTGTGCCAATGCGTTCAAGAGTACTTCCTATTTTCTCTTCTATCAAGTTCAGCGTAACTGGATTTATGTTGAGGTCTTTGTTCCACTTGGACTTGAGTTTTGTGCATGGTGACAGATATGGATCTATTTGTAATCTTTTACATATTGACATCCAGTTATGCCAGCACCATTTGTTGAAGATACGTTCTTTTCCCCATGGTACTGTTTTGGCTTCTCTGTTGAAAATTGTATGTTCATAGGTATGTGAATTAATGTCAGGGTCTTCAATTTGTTTCCATTGGTCCACGTGTTTATGCCAGTACCAAGCTGTTTTTATTACTATAGCTCAATAGTAGAGCTGGAAGTCAGGGATTGTGATGCCTCCAGAGGTTGCTTTATTATACAGGATTCTTTTAGCTATCCTAGGTTTTTTTGTTTTTCCATGTAAAGTTAAGTATTGTTCTTTTCAAGTCTGTGAAGAATTGTGTTGGGATTTTGATGGGAATTGCATTGAATCTATAGATTGCTTTTGGTAAGATTGCCATTGATATTATGTTAATTCTACCATAGGTAGAACATGGGAGGTCTTTCCATTTTCTGATATCTTCTTCAATTTCT
>NW_023504367.1:0-75000 GCF_004664715.2 Peromyscus leucopus
GACAGGAATAGAGGGTTGGGACAGTGAGGGCAGGGAGAAGGACAGGAAGAGAGGGATGGGGAGGGAAGGAAAGAGAAGACAGAGAGACAGAGAGATAGGAGGGGAGAGAAGAGAGACAGAAGAGGTATCATGTGGTCACTAAAGGAACATCTTGTCTCCAAAAATACTGGACTCAAAGTGCTTGTGCTGTGCACTCACCACATGAAGTTGGATATAGGAAACCAAACTGGACTGAGAGTAAATGTCCTGAAGGCAGGATTACATCCTGGTGACTTTCCAGTCTTGACTCTGCCTAAACACACGCCACAGGATAGTTGTCCCTCTAAAGTACACAGCAGAATAACTTTTTGAACAAACAAAACAGAACACATTGTCTTCTCTAACTTTCTCTATTTCAGGACCCTGTAGGTAAAGAGAGGTTAATCTCTGGTTTCCTGGTCAACCAGATTTAGGAAAAAGATTTCTCTTTGGTTAAAGGCTGTGTAGTTCTCGGTCTCTCTTTTCCTTTAGTGAACAGCTGCCCAGTCCTCTGCCTTTCCACCACCAACCTCATTCCCACTTCTGCCAAAAAGTCAGGCCTCACCCCTCCAAAGGTCAGTTCTGGTGAGCAATAGGTGCAGCTAGAGTCACCTGGGCAGGCACAGTGACCTGTAGTAGCTGGTAGTGACTGTCCAGAGTCCTGCTGGAAGGATCAGAGATATTGAGTGCGGAGACAACCAACTCAACTCATCACCTACTGGTTGTTATCCAAGTAAGAGTTCAGAAGTGGGGAGAAGGAGGTGCTGTGGTGCTAATTTAGAGGGTACATGACAGATGGTCATTCTCAGAAGGGAGAGAGCATTGGGCCAGCAGACACTGTTTGCCAGCCACCATGTAGTTGCTGAGAATTGAACCCATTCCTCAGTAAGTGCAGAAAGTGCTCTTAAGAGCTGACCATCTATCTCTCCAGCCCCTGCAATGGTTGATTGTCAGCTTCACACACTGGGTCAGGAGAGCCTCAGCTGAAGGATTGCCTGCATCATATTGGCCTGTGGCCACATCTGTTGAGCATTTGCTTTTTTTCTTTCTTTTTCATTTTTTAGATGTTGGTTTCTGGTTTCTTTTTCTTTTTTTTTAATTAATAAAATTTTTTATTCATTTTACACACCAAAGATCCCCCTCTTCCCTCACTGCTCTCCTCAGCCTTCCCCCAAACCCACCCAGCACAAGAAGGCAAGGCCTCCCATGAGGAGGCACATCCAGTAGAGGCAAGTCCAAGCCCTTCCCCAGCCTCAAGGCTGCACTGGGTTTCCATCAAGGGTAGTGTGCTCCAAAAAGCCTGCTCTAGCACCAGGGATGGATTCTGATTCTACCACCGGGGGGCGCCCCAAGCACATCAAGCTACACAATTGTCTTACCATGCAGAAGGCCTAGTCTAGTCCTACACAGGTTCCACAGTCTTTGATCCAACTTTCATGAGTTCCCACTAGTTTGGTTTGGTCGTCTCTGCAGGATCTGCATTATAATCCTGATGTACTTGCTCATAGAATCCCTCTTTTCTCTCTCTTACTGGACTCCTGGAGCTCTGCCTGGTGTTTGGCTGTGGATCTCTGCATTTGCCTCCATCAGTCATTGGAGAAAAGTTCTGTGATGACAGTCACGGTATTCACTGATCTGATCACTGTGTTAAGCCAGTTCAGTTCAGGCACCCTCTCCACTATTTTTAGTAGTCCAAGCTTGAGTCATCCTTGGGGATTCCTGGCAACTTCCCTAGTTTTCTGAGATAGAGTTTCTTAGTGTATCTCTGGATGTCCTGGAACTCACTTTGCAGACCTGGCTGGCCTCAAACTCAGGTATTCGCCTGCCTCTGATTTAGAATGCTGAGATTAAGGGTGTGCACCACCACTACCACCATCTGGCTACATTCCTAGTTCTTAAATGGAGTTTGAAGGCTGGTAAGATGCAGCGTATGATGAAAACTGTAGACCTGAGTTTGATTCCTTAAAGGTAGAAGGAGAGACCTGACTCCACAGAGTTGTCCTCTGCCCTCCACATGTGATCACAAGGGTGCTCTCTCTCTCTCTCTCTCTCTCTCTCTCTCTCTCTCTCTCTCTCTCTCTCTCCCTGTCCATCTGTCTTTCTAACTCTCTAACCCTCCCAGCTGACTCACACACCAACACACACACACATTCATTAATTAGTTAATTAATTAAAGATTAAATTTGTAACTGGATCTACCTCAAAGGCTGTGTCATGTTCTTGGGACATACTTTGCACTTAGTTTATACACTTAACAGGGAGGATTGTAGGGGCCAGCTTTTTCCTTCTTGGAACCACACATCACTATGAGCATTCCTCAGACCCAACTCCAGGATAATGTCTATAACTCTTTATGACCGCAAACCATCCACAGGACAAGGTCTTGGCCCTTCGCCAGTCACTGACTTGAGATGATCGGGATGTTGAGCCAGCTCTTTCTCCTCGCCTCTGTGACAGCACTGATTCAGGCTCTGTCACCATCTACAGCAGCTCTGCAGGTCGGGACTGTGTGTGAGGGTGCACATATTCTACTTCTGTGCTACACACACAGTAGTCACAGGGGCCGTGAGCTGACTGGACACTGTCAGAGCACAGCTACAGGACTCTAAAGAGAAGTCACTTGAGTCCTCCCCTCACTCAGGATGAAAATCGTTCTGCTGGTTGCTCTGCTCACAGGTAGGACCCTTGTACCCTCTGAGTACCCCCCATCTCCCTTGTATTAAATGCACAGCCCCACTGGTCACACGTGAAGTTTGAGTTTGGGGTTCCTGTTGGGGTCTAATAGCCTGTGGGTTGAGGTTCCATATCCACAACAGCTGGCACCTTTACTCTCTATGTCTGAACTCAGACGATCCCTTAGAAATGTCCACTACACTCACCGACCAGGCAGAGAAAGCCCCTTCTGTCTCTGTCATATTTCACTGGCATCAATTTACCTGGCCCCAAGGTGCTGGATATTTTAATTTTCTGTCTTTTAAAAATATTTATTTTATTTTATGTGTATGAGTGTTTTGCCTTCATGTGTGTCTGTGAACTTGGTGAGAAGTGCCTTCAGAGGCCAGAAGAAGGGTTTGACGGTTCAGAAGTGGGGTCATAGGCAGTTGTGAGCTATCATGTGGCTGCTGGAACTGAGCCTGGGTTCCATCCATGTACAGCAAGTGCTCCTGACTGCAAAGCCATCTCTCCAGCTCTTATTTTTTTATGACATTATCATGTGGCTCAGGATGTCCTCAACCTCAACATTATAGCCCAGACTTGCCTCAGCCACCCAAGTGTTAAGATTACATACATGTCTGATTTGCTTCTGCAATTCATTTTTCCCTCTATTTTATGGTACAGAGTTTCCTCTGTGTAGCCATGGCTGTCCTGGAACTCACTCCATAGATAAGGTTGGTGTTGAACCGAGATATCCACCTGCCTCTGTGTCCAGAGTGCTGGGATTAAAGTCCTGCAACACTATTCCCTGGCAACCTTGAACTTCTGATCCTCCTCCATCCCCCTGCAGAGTGCTGGGATTATGTAGTGTGTGTTCCACTGTACCTGGCTTCTGCATTTTAATGGTGACCAAGTATCCCACTGTAGACTGATTCCTGGTCATTTACCTACTCCTCAGCTGATGAACAGTTTGTTGTATCAAATGCTGACATTACAATGATCATCTGACCATTATCAAATGCTGACATTACAATGATGATCTGACCATTATCCTTGTCTATGAGCTGTGCATGGCCATACAACAGATTCCTTCTAATTCTTCCAGTGTAAAACAATCAGCATGTGTTGGCTGCTTCTCTGGCTCAAGGTCTCAGCTAGAACTGTGGTGAATCCCACTGCTGGCTAAGGCTAAGGATTCACCTGGGCTTGAGTAGGGGTGGGGCAGCTTTCAAACTCAAGAGATGGTTGGATTATCGGGTTATTGAACTAAGAGTTCAGTTTGTCCCTCTCTGCTGACTGGATAGTGTTTTCAGCTCCTCAACACAGGGACCACTGTAGATGTAACCTACCGTCTTATTAAATAAGAAACACAGAACCAATGCAAAGAAAGAGCTAAAATCTTACCCTCCCTCCTACAGTGGTCCTACCTCTCTGAACCAGAGCTACTTCCTGTGTGTCTGTCTTTTTATAGTGTTTCTGTTCTGCTTTCTCATTGGTTGTAAACCCAACCACATGACTGCCTCGTCACGACCTGTCTGTATAGACCTCCAGGTTTTCTAT
This sequence comes from Peromyscus leucopus, assembly GCF_004664715.2. Lineage (NCBI taxonomy): Eukaryota > Metazoa > Chordata > Mammalia > Rodentia > Cricetidae > Peromyscus > Peromyscus leucopus. Next base: position 4,234 of record NW_023504367.1, read on the forward strand.
TGATTGGTATTGAGATTAAAGGCAGGTGTATCCAATACTGGCTGTATCCCTGAACACACAGAGACTTACCTAGCTCTACCTACCAAGTACTGGGATTACAAGCATACACCACCACTGCCCTGCTTTCCTATGACTTGCTAATAGCTCTGACCCCCAGGCAACTTTATTTATTAACATACAAATAACATTTATCTTTACATGGCTTATTTTTTTATATTACTTTTACTTTCTCTTTAAAGACTTTATTTTTTTAAACTTTCTATTTCTTTATATAACTGTCTATGTTCCTTTTCCTCTCTCTTCCAAGCCTATGTACATTTTTACACACATTGTAAAGCATTTAAAGTCTTGTTCCATCTGAATCTGTCTTATTGTGAATCTATTGCTTTAAACTGCAGCATTTGTAAGACTGAAAAGGCACTATGGCTGCTGGCTCTGCCCACCTCAGCTTCCCAACATGGTAGCGGTACATTTACCGCCAGCTCTGGGAGCTATGGTGGGTCTATGCTTTTATCCAGGCAGTGTGTAGCCCAGAAACCTTTTTTGTTTTGTACTAGCAAAGGCTAAATTCACCATGCAGCTTAATGTGCCACTTGCAGAGGCCTCATTCCTGCCATACTGCAGGTTGAGCACACAGGTCAGGAATCCACAAGTAGCTCAAACCGGCAGCTGCCGCTCATTTGAGAGAGACAATTAGGAAGCTGTTTTTAGCTCCATTTTAGAATCTTTTCTCAGGTTTTAGGTGGAAACTCTTGTCAACACATTGGGTGCCATTTGTAGCTAGAGTTTTCCTGCCTTGCCCACAGTCAGGACAAATCTCTGTCACCTGCCAGTCTCACAGCCATTCAGACCCGACCAAGTAAACACAGAGACTTATATTGCTTACAAACTGTATGGCCGTGGCAGGCTTCTTGCTAACTGTTCTTATAGCTTAAATTAATCCATTTCCATAAATCTATACCTTGCCACGTGGCTCGTGGCTTACCGGCATCTTCACATGCTGCTTGTCCTGGTGGCGGCTGGCAGTGTCTCCTTCCGTCTTCCTGTTTTTTCTTTTCTCCTCTCTGTTAGTCCTGCCTATACTTCCTTCCTAGCCATGGGCCAATCAGTGTTTTATTTATTGACCAACCAGAGCAACACATTTGCCATACAGAATATCCCACAGCAGACCACAGGGCAGTTCACAGTATGACAGCTGTCTGCCCTGACAGTGAGAAATGAGCAGGCAAGCAAGGCAAAAGGCAATGTCTATAGAACTTAATCCTTAGGGATAATCTTAGCCTGGTACAGTGGTATTCATTCATAATCCTACCACTTGGGAAGTGGAGGCCGGAGTGTTGCTAGAGTCAGAAGGTAGCCTAGGTGACAGGGCAATTCCCTGTGTCAAATAGGTAGATCTTCCTGCTCAGGCCTGGCTGCCCTCTGACATCCTCATGCATAGCACTACATTTATGAGTGCTCCCAAGGGCTTCCTTTCAACCTGTGTTGGGGCTAGCAAACACACACACACACACACACACACACACACACACACACGCACACACACCTCTATTCACTATTCTCCCAATGCAGCAGCTGATAAAAGTCAATGAGGAAGTGTCAGGAGAGATGGTCATGATCTGCTGTGGGCCATGATGCAGTTACAGTTATAGTAATTGATAGTTCAGATGTCACCCCACCAGAGGACTGATTCTCAGATGGGGTACCCTGTCAGGTAAGACTTTAAGGCCACTAACTCTGAAACTGTTGCTTTCATCTGCGATTTCACTTGTGCAAGAACAGCTCTGACATCTCCCCATTTACCATGAATTTTCATATAATGTGCACCTGTAATATCATGATTCCATCTCAGTCTTATGGGCACACATATATCCATGTCTTTCATTTGCTGTAGCAGCCTGATCTGAACCCTGAAGAGGATCTTGAGGCTGGACCTCAAAGGCTCTCCATAAGGAAGGTAGCAGGCTGGTATCAGACCCCTAGTAATGCCAAGTAGGATTGATGGAGTATGCTGTGCATTTTCCCATCAGGTGTTACTACATTCCGAATCAGCCCCCGAGCTGGGTGGCAGTTTGGTAGTCTGTTCCAGTGCACCAACCCTTTGATTTTTCCCTTCACGGGGTTCACATTCTATGACTGCTACTGTGACTTTGTCATCCTGAACAACTGGGAGGAAGACAGGTGAGTGATCCATCTGGGGGGAGCCTGGTGTGTCTGGGCTGGTGGGGATAGGACACAAGCAGACATCTCATGAGGCGTGAATAGAAAACATGCATATTCACCATAATCATGTATTTTGTTTTGTTTATTTATTTGTTATTTATTTATTATTTGTTTGTTTTGTTTCTAGACAAGGGTTCTCTGTGTAGCTCTATTTGTCCTAGAACTCTTTGTGGAGACCATGCTGGCCTTGAACCAGAGATCTTCCAGTCTCTACCTCCTGAGTGCTGAGATTTAAGGTGTGAATCAACACCTCCAGCATGTATTTTCCACTCTTGTCATGTAAAGAAATCATGTAAAAGTAGCCTGTATCTAGTGGTCCCTGAAACAGAATGTGTGTGATGTAAATAGTGGACAATGCTGGAATCAGGCACCAGACTAGGGCATGGCCAACCATCACAGCCACCATCAAAACATTAGCTATGACTTTAAAATGTCATTGAAACTTGGGAATATATAATTTCACTTTGTTGCTGCATCTTTGTTAAAAAAAATCATTTTGGATACAGGGTCTCACTTAGGTATCCCTGGCTGACCTCAAACTCAGAGATCCATATGCCTCTGCCTCCCAAATAATAATAAAGACAGGCACCTCTACACCCCACAGAAATGGCTTTCAATAAATATGTGCTTCATAAATCAGATTTTTGAGCCTGAGAAAGATTAATTGTGGAACATCGTGTTTAAGTCATCCTGATATGTTTGAGAAAGGCTGCAGGTGAGAACTGACCTCCTGTGGGTCTATAGTCCTCCCTTAGCTGTTCCTTCCTCTCTCCAGATGCTGCCAGACTCGTGACAACTGCCGTGATCAGGTCAAGAAGCTGGAAAACTGCAAATTTCTCATAGATGACCCCTACAGAAACTTCTACACATACTTGTGTTCTGGGAATGAGGTCACCTGTAGTGGTAGGTTTACCCTCTGGGACCCCTGGACTCTGCTTGGCCCTGTAACAGTGGCCTTATGGAGAGCCTGCTCCAAGGTCACCTCCAGGGAACTGCAAGAAAATCCACACATGAGGCAAGGGGTTAGGAAAAATTCTCATATGTCTGAGGGGTAAATAATAAGGAAACACACATGCTTTTTGATGATAACTTTCTCTTTACTTCAACTTAAGAAATCCTCTCTTGGGCTGGACAAGTGTCTTAGCAGTTAAGAGCACTGGCTGCTCTTCCAGAGGTCCTGAGTTCAATTCCCAGCAATCATATGGTGGATCACAATCATCTGTAATGGGATCCAATTTCCTCTTCTGGTGTGCATGAAGAAAGGTCATTCATGTACATAAAATCAAAAAGCATTTAAAAAAGAAAGGAAAGAAATCCTCTCTCTTAAAATCTCTCTCTGAAAATATCTCTGTCTCCACACAGTTACATCTCTTTACATACAGCTACATTTTCCACACACACTTATACAACCCCCTTTTTCTCTCTGATAATCCCTCTTGCTCTCTCTCCTGCCTAGCTATTCATGTTCTCTCCTCATCTCCTTCTACACACACACACTCTGACACACTAGCACACACACCCTCACTCACAGCCTGCTGTTTCCACAGTTCCTTCACACAGCTCTTCCTCCATGGCAACAGCTCCTTCCCCCAGCTCTACACAGCCGTCTCTTTCCACACCACTGCTGCTGACTCACAGCTAAGCTCTGAGCAATTACAAGTTACATTTTCATGGCCTACCCATTCTCACAATACAAGATAAGTCACATAGTTTCTCTTAGGCTAGTGATATCACACTGACCCACACACATAGCTCTAAGTTAGTTAACAGATAGTAAACAATTGGTTGAACCTTGAGCTGTCAGGGTCGGTGCAGAAAGAGAACTTGCAAGGAGCTAAGTCTCAGTGTAAACAGACTGTCCATGATTTAGCAATGACAACACCTGGTAATTAGTCTTTGAACATTTTCTGCAGGGGCAGTTTAGTCTGCTTTGAATTTGTTCTGAAGTTCAAAATTCGCTGTCTGTGTAAAAGGCTGTCTTTGTGACTGAGAATTCTATGTCAGTCTGACTAACGTAAAATATCCTAGTATAGTTTCTATACATCAAAATTATACAGCCTAAAGAGAAATTATCTCCCAAAACATCCACATCTATAAGTGTGTCCAAAGGTGGAATATATTCTTGAGATAAACACACAAGCAGTGGGAAAACATCCATAGCAGTTCTTATGGAGGAAATGTGGTGGTGCATGAGAGAAATTATTGACAGAAAACCACTGGTTCTCACAGCCAGTTACCCCATGGCCTTCAAGGTGGGGCTCCCCATCAGGTGGGTCTGGAGGGTCCATCTGTTAAGCACTAGTTGTCACTGCTGTACATTCCCACAGGCCTTCCCCCCCCAGCCCTGGTGTGGTGATATATTGTGTTCCAAATAAGTCTTGCCTGAGGATCAGAGGACAGAGTCAGCCACTTGATTAATCACAGAGGTCTAGCAGTGGTTGCACACACCTTTAATACTAACACTGTAGAGGCAGAGTATCTCTGTGAGTTCAAAGCCACCCTGGACTACTTGAGATTGATTCAGTCAAGAAGAGAAACAGAGCCAGACAGTGGTGACACACACCTTTAATCCCAGCACTTGAGATCTCATGCCTTTGCTACCAGTATTTGGGAAGCACACACACCATCAGTCACAGAACTAGGAAGGAAGTGGAATGGCTGGGCGGAGAAAGGCATATAAGGCATGAGGAGACAGGAACTAGGGCCTTTTTGACCAAAGAAGCTGTTTGGCTGAGGACTCAGAGACTTTCAATCAGAGGATTCATGGGGATAAGATCTCACCTTCTATTCAGCTTGAGGATTCACTAGTGGTGAGAAGTTTTTCTAATGGCTTCATCCTTTGTCTCTCTGATCTTTGAGCATTTACCTGAATATTTGGCTCCAGCATTTTATTAAAAGACCATTTAAAATTCATGCAACATCTGGCTTCCAATGTGGGGTTCGAACCAAAGACCTTGAGATTAAGAGTCTCTTTCTCTACCATCTGACCATGTAAAATTCATGCACACCCTGGGCAGATTTGTAAGGGACATGAAAAGTAACAAGGACAGTCACCATTCAGTGGTCATTTCCTTGGTCTCATTTGACCTTACAACAACCTTATCAGGTAGATACTAAAATATAGATGAGGTCACTGATGAGGAAGATGAGGAAGGCAGGTCCACTTTCCCAAGGTCATCCACTTAGAAGTGATGACATTTAGTTTTGGAAACAGATCTACATCATCCCAAAGCCTCTGTTTAAAAACATTTCAAGATTTTATGTATTTCTGGGGGAGGCATGCCTGTGCCACAACACAGGTTTGCAGGTCTGAGCACAACATGTAGGAGATTGTTCTTTCCTTCAACCATGTGAGTCCTGGTGATGGAACTCAGGTTCAGACCTGGCAGCAAGTGCCTTTATTCCCTGAGCCATCTTGCCTGTCCAAAGCCTCTCCTGTTAGCTGCTGTGTTATACTGATTCCATATTGACTAAACAATTCAAAGCTGAAACATTGGCTATAAGTCAGATACTGGACTAAACACCTGTGCAGGTGTTTATCATCCCCATCTTACAGGTGAGGGAATATAGTTCAGTGGTTAGAGTGCTTGCCTAGCATGCACAGAGCCCTGGGTTCCATCTCCAGAACCCATGAATTGAGTGTGGTGGTGCACCACTTTTATCCCAGCACTTGGGAGGTGGAAGCAGAAGGATTGTCTTAAATCATATAATTTTAGAAGTGGTAGTTGTTATTTGTAGTTTCCTGGGTTTAGGATTAAATATCCATTTTTAGTGATTTTTATGTACAGGAATGAGTTGGCATCCCATGTCTTCTCCAGTCACTCTCTACCATGTCTTTAGAGCCTGGATCTCTCTTGCTCACTAAACACGACACTCACCTTTAGACAGCCTGACTGACCAACACATTTTGGGGATCTGTGCTCCTCACTTTCCAATAGAGTTATAGATGCCCCAAATTTTCTTGCTTTTTCCATGGTCTCTGGGCATCCTAGGTCAGGCCCTCTGGCTTGTATGGCAACCACTTTACCACTGTGACATCTCCCCAGCTCACAACAGCTAATCATTTTATTATAAGTGTGTTCCCTCAATTTGGACAACCCAATGTCCTTTTGTGTGCTTTGTCTCTCAAGCCTAAGTCTGCACCAATGGGAGGGTCACTGGTTTCTTTTGGTTATAAATCATAGTGAGCAAACAGGGTCATGGGCTCCACTCAGCTTTTTCCTTGTTTCTCTCCAGAGGAAAACAACCCCTGTGAGGACTTGATCTGCAACTGTGACTGCCAGGCCGCCATCTGCTTCTCAAAGCAGAACAAAGGCATTCAGTGTTAGACTTGTCACCTCAGTTACGGGTAACACCATCGCTGCCTGTCTGATTGTGCTCACTACACACTGTGCCCTCTAATAAAGAACTCATTGAAAGAGCTTGGATTTGGTGATTGTATTCTCTGTCTGCTACCTTTAACTAGATCCTCAGAGAACATCATTCCGTCTAGCCCTGGAAATTGAAGGTTATTGAGAAAGATATTGCCAATAGGGGAGCACCTTGAGGAGTGGGTGATGAGCCAGGCCATGCCTTCCATCCCAGGACAGTTGGATGCAGAGGCAGAGGAAGGCAGATCTCTTAAGTTAAAGGACAACCTGGTCTAAAAATCAAGTTCCAGTACTGCCAGGAGTATTACAGAAAGAAACCCCTTCCCTAACCACAATAACAAAAGTAGAACTCAGCCTGAGATACATATCAGGGTAGGGACAAACAGAAAGGGGGAAAGATGGGAGAGATAAGACAGGAAAAGAGGGAAGGGTAAGGGTGGGGATGGAAGGAAAGAGAAGACAGAGAGATAGGAGGGGAGAGAAGAGAGAAATAAGTGTCATGGGGGCACTAAAGGAACATCTTGGTGCTAAAAATATTAGACTCAAGTGCTTCTTCTGTGTACTCATTCTAGGAATGGGGATATACAACACCAGACTGGATGAACAGTAAATGAGTTGAAGACAGGATTTCATCCCAGTGACCTTTGAATCTTCATTGTGCTGAAACACACATATTGTCCCAGTAAAGTACACAGCAGACTAACTTTCTGAAAAAACAAAAGAGAACACTTCATCTTCTCCACCTGTCAATATTACAGGACCCCATATGTAGAGCCAGGTTAATCTTTGGCTCTCTGGTCAACTGGGTTTAGGAATAAGATGTCTCATTGTCTGATTTAAGGCTACATGGTTCAAGGTCTTCTTTTCCTTTATTTATTTATTTCCTTTATTTATTTATTTCATTTCTTTCTTTCTTAATTAATTAATTATTAATTAATTTCCCAGTAATCTGCCTTTCCACCCCTACCCCCATTCACACTCCAGTCCCAAAGGTGAGACATTGCCCCTCCCAAGGTCAGGCCTAGTGAGCAACTGGTGCAGCTAGACCTGCATGCACAGGCGCAGTGACTGGTAGTAGCTGGCAGTGGCTGTCCAGAGTCCCACTGGAAGGGTAGGGGGAGCTTGAGTGTGGAGACAACCAACTCAACTCACCCCCTACATTGTTTTAACCACGGAGGATGTGAGAAGTGGGGAAAAGGAGATGTTGGGGTGCTAAGTTACAGGGAACATGACCGATGGCCATTCTGAGAGGCAAGAGAGCATTATGCCAGCAGACACTTCTCACCAGCCACCATGTGGTTCTGAGGAATGAACTCACAGTTCTCAGCAAGAGCAGAAAGTGCTCTTAAGTGCTGATCATCTCTCCAGCCCCTGCAATGGTTGATTGTCAGCTTCACACACTGGGTCTGGAGAGCCTCAGCTGAAGGATTGCCTGCATCATATTGGCCTGTGGGCACATCTGTTGGGCAATTGCTTTCTTTCTTTCTTTTTTACTTTCTTGTTTTTTGTTTTTTTGGGCAGGGTTTCTTTCTGTATCTCTGCCTATGCTGTAATTAACTCTGGAGACCAGGCTAGCCTCAAACTCAGATATTCACCTGCCTCTGGCCCCTGAGTGCTGACATTAAAAGGGTGTACTACCACCATCATCTGGCTACATTCCTAGTTTTCAAATGGAGTTTGTGGGTTACTAAGATGCAGTCTATGATGCAAGGCTGTAGACCTGAGTCCAGTTTCTGACCATTTAAAAGTAGAAGAGAACTGAGTCAGTAGAGTTTTCCACATGTGCACAGAAATGTTCTCTCTCTTTCTCTCTTTCTCTCTTGCTGACACATACATATTAATAAAATTGTTAATTAATTAAAGATTGAATTGTAACTGGATCTTCATCAAAGTCTGTGTGAGGTTCTTGGGACAGGCTTCTTGCTTACTTTATAAGGTTAACATGGAGGATTGCTTGGGCCAGCTATTCCTGCCTGGGACAACACATCCCTGTCTGCATCCATCAGACCCAAGCCCAGGAGCAGTGTATAGATCTTCTTATGACCTCAAAGTATCCAAAAGGAAGGGACTTGGCACTTTGCCAGTCACTGACTTGAACTGGTTGGGGTGTTGATCTAGCCCTTTCTCTTTGCCTCTGGGACAGCACTGATTCAGGCTCTGTCACCATCTACAGTAGGTCTGCAGGTCGGGACTGTGTGTGAGGGTGCACATCTTCTAGTTCTGTGCTGCACACACAGTAGCCATAGGCCTCATGTGCTGATTGGACACTGTCAGAGCACAGCTACAGAGAGAGAAGTCACTGAGTCCTTCCCTCACTCAGGATGAAACCCTTCTGCTGGTCACTCTGGTCACAGGTTGGACCCTTCTCCCCTCTCAGTGCCCCCCCTCTCCCTTGTCTTCAATGTACAGCCCCACTGGTCACACCTGAAGTTCTGATTTGGGGTTCCTGTTGGGGTCTAATAGTCTCTTGGTTGGGGTTCCCTCCCCCACCATGTTGAAAACAGCCAGCACTTTTAGCCTCTAGGTCTGAATGCAGATGACTCCTTAGAAAAGTGCACCACATTCACCAATCCAAGCAAACAAAACCCCTCTGACTCTCATATTGCCTTAGCACTCATTTCCTTGGCCCTAAGTTGCTCTGATTTGATTTTCCTTATCCCTTTTAATTTATATTGACCCTTATTTTATGTGTATGAGGCTTCTGCCTGCATGTGAGTCTGTGAACTGTGTGTGAGCAGTGTCTACAGAGGCCAGAGAAGGGTCTGATCCTCCATTACTGGGGGTCATAGGCAATTGTAAGCTTCCATGTGGGTGCTGGAACCGAGCCTGGGTCCTACACAAGTTCAGCAAATGCTCCTGATAGAATACTTCCAGAGCGATCTCTCCAGCTCTGATAATTTTCTCACATGATCTTATGATGTGGCTCAGGATGTCCTCCAATTCAACCTTGTGTCCGTACTTGAAAGTTACTGCCTCTACTTTCCAAGTGTTAGGATGGCATACATGCCTAATTCACTTCTGAAATTCTTTTTTTTTTTCATTTTTCTAAACTGCATTTCTCTTAGTTGCAATTTCTGTCCTGAAACTCACTCTCTGGGACAGGCTGGCTTTGATTTCCAATATTCACCTGCTTCTGCCTTCAGAGTCCTGGGATTAAAGGTTGTGATTCTACTCCCTGGCAATCTTAAACTTCTGATCATCTTACCTCACCTTGAAGACTGGTGGGATTACACAGTGTGTGTTCCACTGTACCTGGCTTCTCCTGCTTTTTAATGGTGACCTGGTATCCCACTGCAGACTGAATCCTGGTTATTTACTGACTCCTCAGCTGATGAACAGTTTGTTGTGTCAAATGCTGACATTACAATGATGATCTGACCATTATCTTGTCTATGAGCTGTGCATGGCCATACAACAGATTCCTTCTAATTCTTCCAGTGTAAAACAATCAGCATGTGCTGGCTGCTTCTCTAGCTCAAGGTCTCAGCTAGAACTGTGATGAATCCCACTGCTGGATAAGGCTAGGGTTTCACCTAGGCTTGAGTAGAGATGGGGCAGCTTTCAAACTCAAGAGATGGTTGAATTGTTGGGTTATGGAACTAAGAGGTCAGTTTGTCCCTGGCTGATGACTGGAGAATGTTCTCAGCTCCTCAAGACTGGGACCACAGGGCAGTTCACAGTGTGGTTGCTGTCTGTCCTGACAGTGTGAAATGAGAAGGGAACCAAGGCAAAGAGCAATATTTATAGAACTTAATCCTGGGGGGTCAACCAAGCAAGTTGTTGATTTATAATCCTACCACTTGGGAGGCTGAGGTCAGATGGTTGCTACAGAGTCAGAGGCTAGCCTGAGTTACAGGACAACTCCTTGTCTCAGATAGGTAGACAGCTTCTTGCTCAGGCCTGGTGACTTGAGTTTGGTCTCCAAGATCTACATAGTGGAGGGAGAAAACCAACTCCCCAAAGCTGTCCTCTGACCTCAAGTGTGTAGCATGACATTTATAAGTGCTCCCAAGTGCATGCTTGTGAACCTATGTGTAGCCATGAATACACACACACACACACACAACACACACACACACACACACACACACACACACACCTCTATTCACTGCTCTCCTGATGCAGCATCTGGTAGGAATCTAGCAGGCAGAAATCCAACCCCTGGTAAAGTCAAGTGGGATTGATGGAGTTGCTGTGCATTCTTGCAGCAGGCGCTGCTACACTCAGCATCAGCCGTTGGTCTATGTGGCAGTTCTGAAATATGATCAAGTGCACCATCGCTGGGAGTGATCCCCTGAAGGAGTGCAACAACTATGTTCTCTTCTGTCTCCTAAGAGGCTCTGACACCTCAGTGGAGTATTTCGAAAGGTCAGTGGTGGCAGACTGGCGTGTCTCGGTGGGGTGGGGACAGGACACAAGCATAGCATCTCATGAGGCACAAACATGAGACATGCTTATTCACCAAACATCATATACTTTCTTTGGTTTATTTGTTTATTTGTTTCTAGAAAGGGGTTCTGTGTGTAGCCTTAGTTTTCTTGCAACATTCTCATAAGGCCATGCTGGCCTTGAACTCAGAGATCTTCAAGCTTCTGCCTCCTGAGTACTCAGATTAAAGGCTTGCATCATGTTCCTCAACATGTGTATTTACCCGCCGACCATTGCTAGTAAAGAATTCAGTCCAAGAGGACCCTGGATCTAGTGTTCCCTGAGAGCAGAATGTGTGACATATAAATACCAGGAAATGCTGGTCTCAGGTACCAGACTAGGGCACAACCATCCATCACAGCTCCCATCAAAAGTGTCAGCCTTGGCTTTAATAAGTCATCACAAATTTGGAATATATAATTTTACTATATTTCTGCTGCTTTGTTTTAAAAAAATCACTTTTTTTCAAGACAGAGTCTCACTATGTGTCCCTGGATGATTTTAAACTGATCCATCTGCCTCTGCTTCCCAAGCACTGGGACTAAAGACCAGCACTGACCACACTCCACATAAATTGCTTTCAAAAATATGAACTAAAAGAAATCACAGATTCTGGAGCCTGAGAAAAATTACTTTATAAACACCGTGTTTAAATAATCCTCACATGTTTGAGAAAGACTGAAGGTGAGAACTGACTTCCTGTGGGTCTATAGTCATCCTTCAGCTGTTCCTTCCTCTCTCCAGCTGCTGCAGGACTCACGACCATGACTATGCTCAGGTCAAGAAGTTGGAAAGCTGCAAATACCTCATAGACAATGCCTACACCAGCTCCTACTCATACTCATGTTCTGGAAATGAGGTCACCTGCAGTGGTAGGTTTACCATCCGGGACCTCTGGACTCTGCTTGACCCTAGGTGGATTTGGAAGGGACAGGGAAGTAACAAGGATAGTCACCATTTATCGTTCATTTTCTTGGTCTCTTTGACATCACAACAACCTCAGCCTATAGATACTAAAATATAGATTAGGTCACTGATGAGGAAGATGAGGAAGGCAGGGTCCCTTGCCAAGGTCACCCAGCTAAGAAGTGATGGCATTTGGATCTAGAACACAGATCTACAGCATTCCAAAGCTTCTGTTTAAAAATATTTCAAGATTTTATGTATTTCTGGGGGAGGATGCCTGTGCCACAACACAGGTGTGCAGGTTTGAAGACAACGTGTCTGTTTTCTCTATCGACCATGTGAGTCCTGGGATGGAACTTGGGTTCAGACTTGGCAGCAAGTGCCTTTATTCCCTGAGCCATCTTGCCTGCCCAAAGCCTCTCCTGTTAGCTGCTGTGTTATACTGATTCCATATTGACTAAACAATTGAGAGCTGCATCATTGACTATGAGTCAGATACTTGACTCAACAAGTATGATGGCCAAGATTTATCATTCCCATTTTACAGGTGAGGAATCAGAAGACAGAGAATATAATTCAGTTGTTAGAGTACTTACCTAGCATTCACAAAGCCCTGGGTTCCACCTCTACAACGCCTGAATTGAGTGTGGTGGTGCACACCTGTAATCCAAGAGCTTGGGAGGAAGAGGAAGGAAGATTGTCTTAAATCATATAATTTTATTTTTTTTAATCATATAATTTTAGAAGTGGTAGTTGTGGTGGTATTGTGTTCCCCAAAATATTGTGTACCTTAATAAACTTATCTGGAGTCAGAGAACAGAAAAGCCACTATTTAGGCAGTGATAGCACAAACCTTAATCCTAGCACTCCAGAGGCAGAAATCGATCTGGGATCTCTGTGAGTTCAAGGCCACATTGGAAACAGCCAGGCATGGTGACTCATGCCTTTAATCCCAGGAAGCAAGCCTTTAATCCTAGGGAGTGATGGTAGAATGCAGAAAGATAGATAAGGCGTGAGGACCAGAAACTAGAAGCATTTGGCCTGGTTAAGCATTTGGCTGGTTAAGCATTTGGCTGGTTAAGCATTGGGCTGGTTAAGCATTGGGCTGGTTAAGCTTTCAGGCTTCTAGCAGCAGTTCAGCTGAGAGCCATTGGGATGAGGACACAGAAGCTTCCAGTCTGAGGAAACAGGACCAGCTGAGGAATTGGCAAAGTGAGATATCTGGTCTTGTTCTGGCTCTGATCTTCCAGTGTTCACCCCAATAACTGGCCTCAGGTTTGATTTTATTAATAACAAGTTTTAAGATTCATGCTACAGGTAGTTGATATTTATAGTTTTCTGGGCTTTAGGATTAAGTATCCATGTTTATTTGTTTTTATGTATAGTAGTGTGTTGGCATCATGTGTCCTCTTCAGTCAGTCTCCACCATGTCTTTAGAGGCTGGGTCTCTCACTGAACATGACTCCCACCTTTAGCTAGTCTGAATGACCAACAAATTCATACTCCTCATTTCCCAATACAGTTACAGATGCTCCAACATGCCTTGCTTTTTGTGAGGGCTCTGGGCATCTTAGGTCAGGCCCTCAAGGCAACCACTTTACCAACTGTGCCATGTCCTCAGCCCCACAACAACTAATTTTTTATTACAAGTGTTTTCCAACAATTTGGACAACCCAATGTTCTTTTGTGTGCTTTGTCTTTCAACCCTGAGTCTGCACTGACGGGAGGGCCACTGGTTTCAGTTTTGGTTACAAATCGAATGGAGCAGGGTCATGGGATCCACTCAACTTCCTTTCTTGTTTCTCTACAGACAAAGACAAACTCTGTGAGTCGTTAATTTGCAGCTCTGACCACCAGGCTGCCATGTGCTTTTCCAAGGCTTCATACAACAAGCAGTAAAACGGCATTCACCGTAAGACTTTTCACCACAGTTACTGGACACCTTTCCTGCCTGCCTGGTTGTGTTCACTGCACACTGTGTCCTCTAATAGAGAATCAATTGAAAGAACTCAGCTTTGGTGATTGTGTTCTCTGTCTACCAAACATATTTACATCCTCAAAGATGTAAATGGGAAAGACATTGCCTTTAGGGGAGCCCCTTGACGAGTGGGTGATGAGCCGAGCCACGCCTTTCATCCCAGCACTCTGGGAAGCAGAGGCAGAGGAAGGCAGATCTCTTGAGTTCGAGGACAGCTGAGTCTAAAAATCAAGTTCCAGGACAGCCAGGACTATTACACAAAGAAACCTTGACTCTAAACACAACAACAACAAAGGAAGTACTCAGCCTGAGATACAAGGAGGGTTATGGAGAAACAGAAGGAGAAGGAGGGGAGAGATGAGGCAGGGAAATGGAAAGGAAAGGTGGGGGGGTCATGGAGGAAAGGAAAGAGAAATCACACAAGTAGGAGGTGAGAGAATGGAGAAAGATGCAGTGTCACATGGACAATAAAGGATCATTTTGGCCATGAAAATACTGGACATAAATCCTTCTGCTGTGTGCTCATCATAAGAAGTTTGATGTAGGAAACCACACTGCACTGTCCGTAACCGACCTGAATTCAGGATTACATCCTGTGACCTTTCTGTCTTCACTGTGCCTAAATACACACACAGGAAAATTGTTCTACTAAAGTGCACAGCAGCCTAACTTTTTGCAAAAAACAAAACAGAGCTTCTCTACCTTTCTCAGTACCCCACAGGTAAATCCAGGTTAATCTCTGGTTCCATGGTCAACCAGATTTAGGAATAAGATGCCTCATTGGCTGATTTAAGGCTACATGGTTCTCAGTGTCTTTTTTCTTTACTGCACAGATGCCCAGGCCTCTGCCTTTCCACCCCCAACCTGATCCTCAGGCAAGTACCAAAGCACAAGCTTTACCCCTCCCAAGGTCAGGTCTCTTGAGCAACAGGTGCAGCTACAGCCATGTTTTTTTAATTCTTTTGTGGGGCCCACCACCTAGCTCCCAAATAAAGCACACACAGAGGCTAATTCTTAATTATAAATACTCGGCCTTAGCTTTGCTTATTTCTATCCAGCTTTTCTTAACCTAAAACTATTCCATATATCTTTTGCCTCCTTTTCTATTCCATATATCTTTGTTTCTTACTCAGTGGCTTGCTGTGTAACTTGGGTGGATGGTCCCTGATGTCCTCCTCCTTCTCAGGCTACTTCTTTTCTCCTCCCAGATTTCTCTTTCTATGTGTTCTCCCTGCCTGCCAGCCCTACATATCTTTTCTCCTGAATAGCTATTGGCCATTCAGCTCTTTATTTAGACCATCAGGTGTTTTAGACAGGCACTGTAATGCAGCTTCACAGAGTTAAAAAATGCAACATAAGCAAGAGTAACACACCTTAAAACAATATTCTATAATATTTCCTCATTTCATGTAAATAAAAATCAAGGTTTTTACTTTAATGGAAAACTACATACAACAAAAACAATCATGAAGTAGAAATCACATTTACAATATTCTGCCCAATTGTAGTTAGCATATCCAAGAAAATAATGCATTATTTATCCTATTGTAGTGAATCCAAAGTTTTACACATAATGTACTTTCTATTACAACTAAGAAAAACTGCAACTGTAACTATCAGGTCTTCAACTCCATCAAAGACCCAGAAGGAAAATATTATTTGAATAAGCAAAGAGTGCACTGCAAACAACTTCCAATACTCCAGCAATGACAGAGACATCTGACTATTTTGACAGTCACCCAAAGTTCCTTCTATAACATCGGGCCTCCATCTTCAGCCTACAGGCTTAGAGCATAGGGCAGACTTTTCAGTGAAGCAGGAATTTTGAAGGCCTGTCCTTCCTTGTATTGGCAAAGTTCAACAGTTCTTTTTCCTCTGTGTCCTGGATGTCCAGTCTGCACAGAACATTGTCAGCAGTCAGACACAAGAACAGTTTCTCTGCCCAGTGGCTAACCTTGCCACAATGAAAGCAAACTCCATAAGAAGTTTCTTCAATGCCCATCATCTTCTCTGAAGTAAATGGGTGCTGCCAGGAGCAGATGTGTCTTGTTGTCATGAAAATCTTTAAGTTAACAAAACTTTTTAAATGCCTTATCGTGTAGGTCTTTGAAGTATTTGAGGATCATCTATCTAAAATATATCTATTCAACCTAGACAACATAACTAATATATCTATAAAGTTGATTGTTAAATGACTAACTACTGACCTATGTTTCTGGTTTGTCTTACATAGTTTATGATAATAGCTTTCAAAAACCAAAACTTCACCCTACATTTCCAAATGAGTTGCATAGACACAATTGTTATAAAACAGTATGTGCCAGCCTTGGCTGGTGAGGGAGATACACCATGCAGACATGGTAGGCTATGACATGGCATAGTGGAAAATTATTCTCACCATGAAGACATGGCATCCATTTGGAAAGTTTTATTATTAAAGGGGGAGGAGAGAGGGAAGAGAGAGAAATGGAGAGAGAGAATGAGAAGGAGAGAGGGAGAGAGAAAGAGAGAAGTGATAGCAGAGGTGTGTGCAGCCTCATGAAAGGAGAGAGGGAGCAAGAAGAAGGAAGAGAGAGAAGGAGGAGGGGTTTTCTCTAAGAGGAGACTTTACGTAAGATGACATTGTCCGAATGCTGGTCAGTCCCAAAGGGGTGTATCTAACTGCTAACATTCCCTAACATTCCTCTCTTTTTGATTATTATAGAAGGGTGAGTTATGGATAGCAAGTGTGTGTGGGTGGATAAAGGTGCCAAATTCTCAAGACTGCCTCCTGCTGCTTTGGAGGCAAAATGGGGAGGGGGAATTCGGGAGAGGGGGTCACACAGTGGGAGGTGTTAGTGAAGAAGCATTCAGTTAGCTGTCCTTCTGGATACTCCTTGAGGGAAGTAAGAAGGCAGGTGGCTAGGGGAAAAATGGAATGTTATCATTGGCCTCATGAACAGGGCTAGTCATGGGAAGAGTGATAATTGCCACAAAGATGGGACAAAGAAGTGCCCTGGTTTTCCAGAAGAGGCAAGGGTGTGTGAGCAAGATGTAAGAGCAGGTATCCCTTTGAGTCTGGAGAGGTGGTACCAGCAGGAAGTTCCAAGATCCTGGGGGAACATGGCATGCCAAATCAGGAGCACAGGAGCCATCACAGCTGCTGTTTCTCTGGAGGTGGGGAATACCTCTATTCTTCCAGTATTCTCCTGGTTGGTATCCTCCATTGGTGCAGTGGCTGGTGGTATATCTGGAGGACCTTTTAGAGTCTGGCCTTGGCAGGTATCTGGCAGGAGGGGTGGATCTGTGCAGGAACCTGAAAGGGTTTTTAAAACAACTAGAACAGATTTACATCTTGGTGTCACAGCAAAAGCTATGGCTTTGGGTTAAAAGGTATGACATTTTCTAGGGCCTGGTTTCAGCCCAATGAAACACATCTTTAAATCTATAAGCAGAAGAAATTTGCTGAGAGGCTGTGGTTGAGTGAGTGAAGAAGGATGAGAAGGAACACTTCCCTTTCTTCTCTAATGCTAATCTGTCTCTAAAAGCTAGAACTATTAAAGTCCACAGAAAATTAAAGACTCCCAGACTGTCTGTAGTCAGTGCTCTATCAGTTTATCAAAACTGCATATATCAATGTTAAAACTCTGAACCTCTGATGTTACATCTGAAACCAGTTCATCCTGTACCATGAAGTCTATGAATGAGTCACACCTGCCTGTACTTTTAACAGGAAACTTATTAATGAGCTATCAAGGTGCTTGTAGCCTTAGAGTTGGGGAAGAGAGCTGTTAATTGGCAAACATCTTCAGATCTGAGAAGGATAAGTAAGTGAACAGAAGTGAGACATCTTTCCTATTTTCACATAAACAAAGTTAAAGCATCTTCTTTTTATCTAAATCACCAGGAGATACTAAGAGCAGCCACAGCAAAGTGAGATTATCCCTTGTTTGAATCTGGTAGCAAGGTGACCTGTGTCTAGACTCAGTGTGAGCTCTAAGAGAATGAGGCCTGTGAATTTCACATAGAGAACAAAAAAGGCAGCTGAAGCCTTGGTTATAGCTGATGAATTGACAAAGCCTGGTTGTCAAATGACACCAGAGATCTGAAAAGGATACATTCTACCTGAGTTAGTGATTGAAAGTGACAGATACTTCCCTGTTGGCTACCTAGACAACCTCCTGTAGGCGGAAGTTTTCCTGTGTCCTACAGTTGCTTGGTCCCAAGTAAACACACAGAGGCTTATATTAATGACACACTGTTTGACCTATACTCAGGCTTATCATTAACTAGTTCTTACAACTTAATTTAACCTTTTTCTATTAATCTATGTTTTGCCAAGTGGCTTTGTGGCATTACCTGTGTTGTGTCACATCTTGCTTCCCTGGGCAGCACTCAGCATCTCTCTGACTCTGCCTTCTTCTCCTTGTCTCTCTTTTGGATTTCCTGCCTGACTCTATTCTGCCTTGTGGTAGGCCATAGCAGTGTCCTTATTAACCAATGGTAGCAACACAGAGTCATAGCTTACAGAAAGACCATCTCACAGCAGCCACCCAGGGTCCTCATGGTCATTGAGGGCAGAAGTCTCAGGGCAAAACATCAGTCTTTGGCTGCCTGGCCTCAGAAGATCCAACATTTGGGGGGTAGGGAATTGTGGGAAAGACCAGCCTACCTTGTCTAGGCAAAAGTGAGGCAATGGGATCCCCAGAGTCCTGTTGTCCATGCTTTGAAAAAAGCCCTGGCAGCAGTTGAGGTGAAAGGCTGGTTTTGCTCAGCAACTGGTGCTGCCACTCTGGAGCAAGTTCCAAGTGGAGGTTCTGTGCCAATCCATCTTCTTTGGAGGAAATAAAGGTGCTGCCAGGAGCTAGCATGTCTCTCTATCATGAAGAGCTTTTTAATTAAATATTTTAAATGCCATATTCTGCAGATATCTGAGTATTTTAGGACTGTCTGTCTATTAGCTATGAATGGCTGACTATCAGCTTATGTTCCCTAACAGTCTCCAATATGTTAGCAGCTGTCATAAGACTAGGACTTATTGTCTCCTGCGAAGGCAGAGAGTCAGGGAAATGATCCTGAGAAGGCAAAAAAGACTGTGAGGGGAAAGATCAGGGCCAAATGGGAACTAGAGAAAAGGGGCTGTAAGTTGGTGTGTGGCCCAACTCTGAGAAAAGGATCCTCTTGGGGGATCGGAAATTCCATTATAGAATATATATCTTGTTTATCAAATTCCTTATTTATTATTCATATGCCATCATTAGCTTAAATTCTCTAGAAGCTTAGTGTTGAACATTTGGCAAAGAGATAGGTGTAAATCACTAATTCAACTTTTGTTTATCTGAACAGATCTTTTATGATTTCAAGTCTATTATCATATAGAGTATATTATAAACCAGATTTGAATCAAATATAGCTTTACATTCCTATCATCATACAAAAAGTACATTCCAATCCAAAATTTTTGAGTTGTTGGTCTTTCATAATGGCAGTTTTGTCATTATTGTGAATCTTAGAACAAACATCTGACATGCAGGTGGTCCTAGGCTATGCCTGTAAAAAGATTAAAAGAAGCATGATCATTAAGGGATAGTTGAGACAGACACCAGGGAGGTTTCCTTATTGCATCTGCCTTTTTCACAGATCTGCTCTCTCAGCAGGGACATGGAGTTTCTAATGACCCCTGAGTGGTTCTCATAAAAACAGCATTCCTCTCCTAAGGCCTTGCATAGGCCCTCTTCTTGAAGGAATCATAACCAGGGAAAGGAATTGAATAAGTTTTAGGTCAAGGTCTCTTCTATCCTGGAGAACTATTTTAGCTAGAGAAGAGAGTAATTTCTCTAAATGTTTAATAGATTTTTATAGGGCAGTGACATCTCCATCTACTCCACTTCTAAGGCCCTGTTGTTTTGACCTTTGAATATAGCCAGATCATAATCCTGAACGACTTATATACAAATGATAATTTTTAATGCCACATAATACCTCTTTGATTCTACATATAGAAGGTCAAGTGTCTTATCTTATTGTGGAGCCATTTTAGTTAGTAAATCTATCAATTGACAACTCAGGGTCCAGTTTCCTAGTATATCAATGGGCATTATAGGTAGACATTTTGTCCCCTATGCCAGGGAATTTCTCTTTCATTGAGCCCTTTTAGTCTGTAGTAGAGGCAGAGATAACATACTCTCTTCTATCCTGCTACAAGCTGAAAGAAGTTGTAGGAGGTCAATGCCCAATATAACTAAAAGACTAGTCAATGGTATGGAGGGAATTTAAGCAATGGGCCACTTATCAGAAACATGTAATTATTTGACCCAGCTGTAAAGACAGGGAACAATCCATTGGCTGGGTTGGTCTACATCAGCCTTCAGCAAGTCCAGAGCTCATGATCATTTGGAGCAGATTGCAGTGAGCAATGCTTTGACATATTTGCCAGCCACTGTTGAGATAAGTTCAAAGTAGAAACAGAAGTTAAAATTTAAGAACTTAATTGGAACTTTTAGACCCACAGATTTAGTAACTGGGAAGGGGAGACAGAGAGAAAGAGATGGAAAGAGAGAAAGCAGAGGTGCACACAGCTTCGTGAAAGGAGAGAGAGGAAGAGAGGAAGGAAGGAAGAGAAAAAGGGGGATGGGTTTACTCTTAAAGAGAATTAACATTACATAAAATGACATGATCAGGCCAATGGGTGGGTCACCAAGGGGCAGGTATGAATACTAACATTCCCTGACAACAACCTCAAACAAAAATAGAAACATACATACAATATGTTGTAACAAAATAACCTTAAATTTTTATCAGTATACAAAAATCCATTAAACAAGAGTAGAAACTTATATGCAGTGTATAAAATAACTTTATATTTGTATAAATATACCATATTCCCCTAAAGGATAATAAACATCCATAACCCAATAAATAACCAAAAGCCTCCAAAACCCTACTTGGGAATATGGATGTCATGTTCTCCAAACTGCTTCCTGCTGTCTGTGAATGAAGTATCTTTAGGGCCCCAGAGAGAAAATTTTGAGATAATGCAAGTCCTAAAAGACCAGCAGTAAGCTTTGTTGATAGGTATCACCTGTCAACTTTCAGAAGGTCTCACCTGTCAAACCTGATCTTGAGCATGGAGACAACTAAATCAACTCATCCCCAACATGGTTTTTATGCAGGGAAGACATGAGAAGTGGGGAAAATGAGGTGCTAGGGTGCTACTTTAGAGGGTACATGAGAGATGGCCAAACCAACAGGCAGGAGATTGTCCGACAGCCACCATGTGGTTGCTGAGAATTGAATGCCAGTCAGCAAGGTCAGAAAGTGCACTTAAGTGCTGATCATCTCTTCAGGCCCTGTAATGGTTGATTGTCAACTTCACACACTGGGTGAGGAGAGCCTCAGCTGAAGGATGGCCTGCATCATATTGGCCTGTGGGCACATCTGTTGGGCATTTTGCTCTCTATTTTTCTTTTTTAGTTTTTTGAGACAGGGTTTCTTTGTGTGTCTCTGACTGTCTTGGAATTCACTCTGTTGCCTCGAACTCAAATTTTTTCTGCCTCTGCTTCTCAGTGCTGACATTAATGGCATAAAAGATGTGCACGACCACTACCATCCTCTGACTATATTCCCAATTTTCAAATGGAGTTTTGGGGCTACTAAGATGCAGCCTATGATGCAAGCCTATAGACCTGAGTTTTATTCCTGGAACCCTCTTAAAAATAGAAGGAGAGAACTGCCTACACAAGACTGTCCTCTGACCATCACATGTGCACACAAGTGTCCCCCTCTCTTTCACACACACACACAAACACACACGCACACCTTAACTAATTAGTTAATTAATTTAAGATTCGTAATTATATCTACCTCATAGGCTGTGTCAGGTTCTTGGGACTTCCACTTGGTTTATACAGTAAACATGGAGGATTGTAGTGGCCAGCTACATGTCACTATCAGCATCCCACAGACCCAACCCCAGGAGCAATATCTATATCTTCTCATGACCTCATAGAAGTCACGGGAGAGAGACTTGGCACTATGCCAGTCACTGACTTGAGCTGGTTGGGGTGTTGAGATAGTCCTTCATCTTTGTCTCTGTGACAGCACTGCATGTCGGGACTGTGTGTGAGGGTGCACATATTCTACTTCTGTGCTACACACACAGTAGTCACATGCTCTGAGTGCTGACTGGACACTGTCAGAGCACAGCCACAGGACTCTAAAGAGAAGTCACTGAGTCCTCTCCTACTCAGGATGAACTCCTTCTTCTGATCGTTCTTCTTACAGGTAGGACCCTTGTCCCTTTAGAGTGAACTGCATTTCCCTTGTCTTCAATGTACAGTCCCCTAATAGTCACATCTGAATTTCTGGTTTGGGGTTCCCTTTGGGATCCAATGGCCTCTGGGTTGGGGTTCTCTCATCCCCCCATGGTGACAACATCTGTCACCATTACCCTCTAGGTCTGGACTCAGATGACCCCTTAGAAAAGTCCACTACATTCACCTACCAAGCAAAGAAAGCCCCTTCTATTTCTGCTGTATTGTCCTGGCACTAATTTACTTGGACTTAAGGTGCCAAGGAAATATTTTCTTGTCCTTTTAAGAAAGGACATGTAGGAATGAGTTTGCACCACGTGTCTCCTTCAGTCACTCTCCACCATGTCATTAGAGCCTCGGTATCTCACTAAACATGACACTCACCTTTAGCTAGCCTGACTGACCAACAAGTTTTGGGGATCCATGCTTCCTGCTTCCCAATAGAGTTACACATGCCCCAAGCAATCTTTGCCTTTTACAAGGACTCTGGGCATCCTAGGTCAGTCTGGCATGTGCTTTTGGCAACTGCTTTACCAACTGTGCTGTGGGAGTCCACAAAAGTTTCCCAGTTAGATCCGATCTTTCTTTACACAGCAGGGCTGCATTAGGGAATGTGTGGTGGTATTGTGTTCCCCCAAAATACTGTGCATCCCAATAAACTTACCTGGGGTCAGAGACAGAACAGCCACTAGATACAAAGGCTAGAAAATGGTGGCATTCACACCTTTAATCCTAGTATTTCAGAGGTAGAAATCCCTCTGGATCTCTGTGAGTTCAAGGCCCTCCTGAGGCTATCCTGGGTTTTCTTTCTGTCTCTCTTGCTATCTTTCTAATATATCCTTCTGCTCCTGTTCAAAAGTACTCTGGGAAAAAGTCGGAGTGAGATGGCCCCCCACACTGTGACAGCTCCCCAGCCACACAACAAGTGAATTTTTTAAAAATATAAATGTGTTCCAACTGTTTGGGCAGCCTAATGCACTATTGTGTCTTTTACTCTCAACCCAAAGTCTGCACAAATGGCAGGGCCACCAGTTTCTTTTGGTTACAAATCATAGAGAGCATGATTATGAGCCACACACAACTTCCTTTCTTGTTCCTCTGCAGACAAAACAACCCCTGTGAGGCCTTCATCTGTAACTGTGACCACCAGGCTGCCATCTGCTTCTACAACACTCCATACACCAAGCATTACAAAAGCATTCACTGTTAAACTTGTCACCTCAGGGAGTAGCACAATTTCCCTGCCTGCCTAGTTCTGTTCACTATACACTGTGACCTCTCTAAAGCACCCATAGAAAGAACTCGGCTTTCGATATTGTATTCTCTGTCCACCAAACATTTCTAGATCCTCAGAGAACATCATTCCATCTACTTCTAGAAGCTGAAGATAAATGGAAAACACATTGCAATTAGTGGAGCACCTTGAAGAGTGGGTGATGAACCTGGCCATGCCTTTTATCCCAGCACTCTGTGGTGGAGAGGAAGAGACAGAAACAGAGGCAGAGGCAGAGGCAGAGGCAGAGGCAGGTAAATCTCTTGAGTTCAATGTTAGCCAGGTTTAAAAATTGAGGTTCAGGACAACCAAGACTATTACACCAATAAATCCTCTCTGGAAAAATGAAGAAAAAAAAACAAACAAGAGGGAGCAGGAGAAGAAGAGGTGGAGGAGAAAGAGAAGGATTGAAACAGTTGAGGAAAGGAAAAGTACAGGAAAGGAGTGGAGGGTGAGGAGTGAAGGAAAGAGAAGACAGAGAGATAGGAGGGGGAGAAGAGAGAAAGAAGAGGTGTCACATGGGCACTAAAGGAACTTCTTGTCCCCCAAAATACTGAACTCAAAGTCATTCTGCTATGTGCTCACCACAGGAAGTTGGATATAGGAAACCAAACTAGACTGACTGTAAATGACCTGAAGGCAGGGTTATGTCCTGGTGACCTTCCAGTCTTCCCTGTGCCTAAACACACACCACAGGATGGTTGTCCTGATAAAGTACACAACAGCCTAACTTTTTGAACAAACAAAATAGAACACATCATCTCTTAGCTTTCTCTATCACGGGTTAATCTCTGGTTTCCTGGTCAACCAGATTTAGGAAAAAGATTTCTCTTTGATTAAAGGCTGTTCGGTTCTCAGTCTTTCTTTTTCTTTAGTGAACAGCTGCCCAGTCCTCTGCCTTCCCTCCACCAATCCCATTCCCACTGCTGCCCAAAAGTCAGGCCTTACCCATTGAACGGTCAGATCTGGTGAGCAATAGGTACAGCTAGAGCCACCTGGGCAGGTGCAGTGACCTTTAGTAGCTGGTAGTGACTGTCCAGAATCCTGCTGGAAGGATCAGAGATCTCTTGGGCATGGAGACAAGCAACTCAAATCATCACCTAGTGGTTGTTATCCAGGTAAGAGGTCGGAAATGGTGGAAAAGGAGGTCCTGGGGTGCTAAATTGGAGATTATGTGACAGATGGCCATCCTCAGAGGCAAGAGAGTATTGGGCCAGCAGACACTGTTCACCAGCCACCATGTGGTTGCTGACAATTGAACTCCCGTACTCAGGAAGAACAGAATGTGCTCTTAAGTGCTGACCATCTTCTCCAGCCCCTGCAATGGTTGATTGTCAGCTTCACACAGTGGGTCGGAAGAGCCTCAGCTGAGGATTGCCTGTATCATAATGGTCTGTGGGCACATCTGTTGGGCATTTGCTTTCTTTCTTTTTCATTTTTTAGGTGTTGGTTTCTGTTTTTAAAATATTTTTATTAAGAAATTTTTTTCATTCATTTTACACACCCCAAATACTTCTCTTCCCTCCTCCCACCACCCTAGCCTCACCAACACACCCCCAAAAGAAGGCAAGGCCTCCCATGAGGAGGCACATCCAGTAGAGGCAAGTCCAGGCCCTTTCCCCGCCTCAAGGCTGCACTAGGGTTCCCAGCATAGATAGTGGACTCCGAAAAGCCTGCTTAAGGACCAGGGATGGATTCTGATTCTACTACCAGGGGCACCTCAGGCACATCAAGCTTCACAATTGTCTTACCATGCAGAGGGCCTGGTTCAGTCCCATGCAGGGTCCACAGCCATTGATCCAACTTATGAACTCCCACTAGTTTGGTTTGGTTGTCTCTGCAGGATCTGCATCATAATCCTGATGCACTTGCTCACAGAATCCCTCCTCTCTCTCTCCTACTGGATTCCTGGAGCTCTGCCTGGTGTTTAGCTATGGATCTCTGCATCTGCCTCCATCAGTCATTGGAGAAAAGTTCTGTGATGACAGTTGGGGTATTCACTGATCTGATCACTGGGGCAAGTCAGTTAAGTTCAGGCACCCTCTCCACTATTTCTAGTACTCCAAGATGGGGTCATCCTTGGGGATTCCTGGCAACTCCCCTAGGTTTTTGAGACAGGGTTTCTTAGTGCATCTCTGGATGTCTTGGAACTCACTTTGTAGACCAGGCTGGCCTCAAACTCAGGTATTTGCCTGCCTCTGCTTTTGAGTGCTGACATTAAATGTATGCACCACCACCTGGCTGCATTCCTAGTTCTTAAATGGAGTTTGGAGGCTGGTAAGATGCATCATATGATGGAAGCCTGTAGACCTGAGTTTGATTCCTTAAAGGTAGAAGGAGAGACCTGACTCCACAGAGGTGTCCTCTGCCCTCCACATGTGAACACAAGGGCTCTCTCTCTCTCTCTCTCTCTCTCTCTCTCTCTCTCTCTCTCTCTCTCTCTCTGTCTGTCTCTTTCTCTCTCCATCTGTCTCTCTAACTCTCTCTAACCCACCAAGCCACCTCCACACACAAACACACATTAAGTAATTAGTTAATTAATTAAATTTAAATTTGTAACTGGATCTACCTCAAAGGCTGTCTCAGGTTCTTGGGACAAACTTTGCACTTATACAGTTAACACAGAGGATTGTAGTGGCCAGCTTCTCCTTCTGGGGTCACAAGTCACTATCTGCATCCCTCAGACCCAAGCCCAGGAGCAATGTCTATATCTTCTCCTGACCTCAAAGGATGCACAAGGGAGGGCCTTGGCACTTTGCCAGTCACTGACTTGAGCTGGTTGGGGTGTTGAGCCAACCCTTCATCTTTGTCTCTGAGACAGCACTGACTCAGGCTCTGTCACCATCTACAGTAGCTCTGCAGGTTGGGACTGTGTGTGAGGGTGCACATATTCTACTTCTCTGCTACACACACAGTAGTCACAGGCCCCGTGTGCTGACTGGACACTGTCAGAGCACAGCTACAGGACTCTAAAGAGAAGTCACTGAGTTCTCCCCTCACTCAGGATGAAACTCCTTCTGCTGGTCACTCTGCTCACAGGTAGGACCCTTGTCCCCTCTGAGTTCCCCACCATCTCCCATGTCTTCAATGTGCAGGCTGGTCATGCATCAAGTTCTGGTTTGGGGTTCCTTTGTGTCCTAGCCAGTGGGATCTTCAGCAGAGACCCTAGAAGGGGCAATGGAGAATGAAAGGGACAAGAGACACAAAGAATTGACAGCAAGACAGTATTTTGATCAAGCTGCAAAATTTTATTTTTCTCAGGTAGGTTTTTACAGCAAGCAGAGCAGGAAGCTTTCATTTGGAAAGGATCAGGGGACTGACTGTTGGGTTGCTAAGCAACCCAACCACAAAACATTGTTACTAATGGTCAGTGTAGCAGAAAGATAAGGAAATGTTATTTTCTAATAACTCAGGACTTGTCCAGGCATGTCACAAGTTTCTGGTTAGTGGCTCAATACAGAAACTTAACTCAGGCAGGCAATATGGCATGGCTCTTACAATTGTCCCTGGCACCTTTGGGGTCTAATAGCCTGTGGGTTTGGGGTCAAAGGTTCTCAAAAGGAAGCTAGCAGGCAGGCATCTGACCCCTGGTAACGGCAAGAGGGATTGATGGAGTGTGCTATGCCTTTTTCCAGCAGGTGCTACCACATCCCGAATCAGCACTCGGGCTGGGTGGAAGTTTGGCAATCTATTTCAGTGCACCCTTCCTGGGATCTTATTTTTCCCGGGGTACAATTACTATGGCTGCTGCTGTAACATTTTATGCAGGAACAATCGGGTGAAAGACAGGTGAGTGGTCCATCTGGGGGAGCCTGGCAAGTCTGGGCTCTTGGGGACAGGACACAAGCAGAACATCTCATAAGGCAAGAATAGGAGACATGCACAGTCACCATAATCATGTATTTTGTTTTGTTTATTTATTATTTGTTTATTTTGTTTCTAGACAAAGGGTTCTCTGTGTAGCCCTAGTTGTCCTAGAACTCTCTGTGCAGACCATGCTGGCCTTGAACCAGACATCTTCCAGCCTCCGCCTCCTTCTTGTTGGGATCAGAATGGCTCTGACCCCTCTAAGATTGCCCCCACCTCCCCTGTTCTGAGTGTGCTGAGGTCAGGCTGTTCTGCGGATGATTTGCTGTTTGGTATATCTCGTGGTTTGGCAGCTGTGGCTTCCTGGGGCATGCTGACCGTTCCTTGACGCTGTGTGCTTGATAAACAATTTTGTTTATTTCCTCCTGAAAGGGTATATAAGATGGGGAAGAAAGAATAAAGAGAGTCCTGATGCTTGCAACTTGACTGGTGTGTGCTGTGCTCATCCTGACTTTCCTCTCCAGGTTTTGGGTCCAATTGCCATGCAGGCACAGCACTTCTGAGTATTGAAATTTAAGATGGGTATCAGCACCCCCAGCATGCATTTTCTACTCTTGTCATGTAAAGAAATCAGTTCAAAAGGACCCTGTACCTTGTGGTCCCTTAAACAGAATGTGTGTGATGTAAATAGTGGACAATGCTGGACACAGGCACCAGATTAGGGCATGGTCAACCATCACAGCCACCATCAAAACATCAGATTTGACTCTAAAATGTCATTGAAACTTTGGAATATATAATTTCACTTTGTTCCTGGTGCTTTGTTTAAAAACATCATTTTTGGATACAGGGTCTCACTTATGTTTCCCTGGCTGATCTCAAACACAGAGATCCACATGCCTCTGCCTCCCAGGTACTGAGAATAAAGGCTGGTACTGACCACACTCCACAGAAATGGCATTCAATAAATATGTGCTTAATAGAAACCACAGGGTTTTGAGCCTGAGGAAGGTTACTTCTGGAACATTGTGTTTAAGTCATCCTGACATGTTTGCAAAAGACTGCAGGTGAGAACTGACCTCCTGTGGATCCATACTCCTCCCTCTGCTGTTCCTTCCTCTCTCCAGGTGCTGTCAGACACGTGACAACTGCTATGCTCAGGTCAAGAAGCTGGAAAGTTGCAAATTCCTCATAGACGACCCTCAAAGAAGCTTGTACACATACTTGTGCTCTGGGAATAAGGTCACCTGCAGTGGTAGGTTTACACCCCAGGACCTCTGGACTCTGATTGGCCCTGTGATGGTGGCCTTTTGAGAGCCTGCTCCAAGGCCACCTCCAGGGAATTGCAAGAAAATTTATGAATGAGGCAAGGGGTTAGGAAAAAGTCTCATATACCTGAGTACTAGACTTTTTCTGTCTGAGGGGTAAATAATAAGGAAACACACATGCTTTCTGATGATAACTTTCTCTTTACTTCAACTTAAGAAATTCTCACTCTGGCTGGAGAAGTGGCTCAGTGGTTAAGAGCACTGGCTGCTCTTCCAGAGGTCCTGAGTTCAATTCCCAGCAACCATAAGGTGGCTCACAATCATCTGTAATAGGATCCAATTCCCTCCTCTGGTGTGCATGAAGACAGGTCATTCATGTACATAAAATAAATAAATATTTAAAAAAGAAAGAAAAGAAATCTTCTCTCTTAAAAACCTCTCTCTGAAAAATCTATCTCCACACAGTTACATCTCTATATATACAGCTCCATTTTCTACACACACTTACACAATCCCCTTTTATCTCTGTAAGTCTCTCTTGCTCTCTCTCTTCCGCCCTGCTATTCATGTTCTCTCCTCAGCTCCTTCTACCCACACACACTGACACACACACACCCTCACTCACAGCTGCTCTTTCCACAGTTCCTTCACACAGCTCTTCCTCCATGGCAACAGCTCCTTCACCCAGCTCTACACAGACGTCTCTCTCCTCACCACAGCTGCTGCCTCAAGCCAAGCTCTGAACAATTATAAGTTACATTTTCAGGGCCTACCCATTCTCACAACATAAGATAAGTCACATAGTTTCTCTTAGGCTAGTGATGTCACACTGACCCACACACATAGCTCTAAGATAGTGAGGGTTCCAGACAGTAAACAATTGGCTGAACCTTGAGATATCAGGGTCAGTGCAGAAAAAGAACTACTGCAAGGAGCTAAGTCTCAGTGTAAACAGACTGGCCATGAATTAGCAATGACAACACCTGGCAATTCCTCTTTGAGCATTTTCTTCAGGGGCAGTTTAGTCTGCTTTGAATTTGTTCTGAAGTTCAAAATTAGCTGTCTGTGTACAAAGCTGTCTTTGTGACTGAGAATTCTATGTCAGTTTGAGTAAGGTAAAAAATCCTAGTATTGTTTCTATACATCAAAATTATACAGCCTAAACAGAAATTATCTTCCAGGAGATCCAAAGCTATAAATGTGCCCGCCCAAAGATGGAATAAACAAACAAGCAATGGGAAAACATTCATAGCAGTTCTTAGCAGAGAAATGTAGTGGCGCATTTGAGAAACTACAGACAGAAAACAAGTGGTTTCCACAGTCAGTGAACCCATGGCCTTGCCAGGTGGGGCTCCCCATCAGGTGGGGCTCCCCATCAGTTGGGTCTGGTGGGTCGATCTGTTAAGCACTAGTTGTCACTGCTGCACATTCCCGCAGCCCTGGTGTGGTGATATTGTGTGTATCAAACAAAGCTTGCCTGAGGATCAGAGGACAGAACCAGCCAGTAGATTAAACATAGAAGTCCAGCAGTGGTGGCACACACACTATCCTATCACTCAGGAGGCACAGTATCTCTGTGAGTTCAAAGCCACCCTGGACTACATGAGATTGATTAAGTCTAGGAGAGAAACAGAGCCAGACAGTGGTGGCACACACCTTTAATCCCAGCACTTGAGATCTCATGCCTTTGCTACCAGTATTTGGGAAGTACACACACCATTAATCTCAGAACTAGGGAGGAAGTGGAATGGCTTGGCGGAGAAAGGCATATAAGGTGTGAGGAGACAGGGATTAGAGCAAGATTTTTAGCTGAGGACTCAGAGACTTTCAGTCAGAGAATTCATGGAGATAGGATCTCAACTTCCATTCATCCTGAGGATTCAGTAGTGGTGAGAAGTTTTTCTAGTGGCTTGATCCTTTATCTTGATCCTTTATCTCTCTGATCTTTCAGCATTTACCCAAATATCTGGCTCTAGGTTTTTAGTATAAGACCATTTAAAATTCATGCAACATCTGGCTCCCAGTGTGGGGCTTGAACCAAAGATCCTGTGATTAAGAGTCTCTTGCTCTACCGGCTGACCATGTAAAATGCATGCAACAACCTGGGCAGGTTTGTAAGGGTCACAGAAGTGACAAGGACAGTCACCATGTAGTGGTCATTTCCTTGTTCTCATGTGACCTCACAACATCTTTTTCAGGTAGACACTAAAATATAGATGAGATCACTGATGAGGAACATGAGGAAGGCAGCATCACTTGCCCAAGGTCTCCCAGCCCAGAGGTGATGACATTTGGTTCTGGAAACAGATCTACATCATCCAAAAGCCTCTGTTTAAAAACATTTCAAGGTTTTATGTATTTATGGAGGAGGCATGCTTGTGCCAAACTCAGGGGTGCAGGTCTGAGCACAACATGCAGGAGATTCTTCTCTCCTTCGACCATGTGAGTCCTGGGGATGGAACTCAGGTTCAGACCTGGCAGCAAGTGCCTTTATTCCCTGAGCCATCTTGCCTGCCCAAAGCCTTTCCTTTTAGCTGCTGTGTTATACTGATTCCATATTGGCTAAACAACTGAGAGCTGCATCATTGGCTATAAGCTAGATATTGGGCTAAACACTTAAGCAGGGCAAGGTTTATCATTCCCATTTTACAGGTGAGGATTTAGAGGGCTCAGTTGCTAGAGTGCTTGCCTAGCATGCACAGAGTCCTGGGTTCCACCTCCAGATACCATGAATTGAGTGTGGTAGTGCACACCTGTAATCCCAACACTTAGGAGGTGGAAGAACAAGGCTTAGCTTAAATCATATAATTTTTGAAGTGGTAGTTGTTATTTGTAGTTTTCTGGGTTTTAGGATTAAATATCCATTTTTAGTGATTTTTATGTACAGGAATGAGTTGGCATCCCATGTCTTCTCCAGTCACTCTCTACAATATCTTTAGAGCCTGGATCTCTCTTGCTCACTAAACACGACACTCACCTTTAGACAGCCCGACTGAGCAACAAGTTTTGGAGATACATGTTCCTCACTTTCCAATAGAGTTACAGATGCCCCAAACATCCCCTGCTTTTCCCATGGTCTCTGGGCATTCTAGGTCAGGCCCTCAGGCTTGTATGACACCGTTTTACCAACTGTGCCATCTCCACAGCCCACAACAGCTAATGATTTTATGATAAGTGTGTTGCCACAATTTGGACAACCCAATGTCCTTTTGTGTGCTTTGTCTTTCAAGCTTGAGTCTGTACCAATGGGAGGGTCACTGGTTTCTTTTGGTTATAAATCATAGTGAGTGAAGAGGATCATGAGCTCCACTCAACTTCTTTCTTGTTTCTCTCCAGAGGAAAACAGTGCCTGTGAGGATTTGATCTGCAACTGTGACCGCCAGGCCACCATCTGCTTCTCCAAGGAGAACAAAGGCATTCAGTGTTAGACTTGTCACCTCAGTTATGGGTACACCATCCCTGCCTGTCTGATTGTGTTCACTACACACTGTACCCTCTAATAAAGAACCCATTAAAAGAGCTTGGATTTGGTAATTGTATTCTCTGTCTGTTACCTATAACTAGATCCTCAGAGAACATCATTCTGTCTAACCCTGGAAACTGAAGGTTAATGAGAAAGACATTGCTAATAAGGGAGGACCTTGAGGAGTGCGTGATGAGCCAGGCCATGCCTTCCATCCCAGGACAGTTGAATGCAGAGGCAGAGGAAGGCAGATCTCTTAAGCTAAAGGACAACGTGGTCTAAAAATCAAGTTCCAGTACTGCGAGGAGTATTACAGAAAGAAACCCCTTCCCTAACCACAACAACAAAAGTAGAACTCAGCCTGAGATACATATGGGGTATGGACAAACAGAAAGGGGAAAGATGGGAGAGATAAGTCAGGAAAAGAGGGAAGGGTGAGGGTGGGGATGGAAGGAAAGAGAAGACAGAGAGATAGGAGGGGAGAGAAGAGAGAAATAAGTGTCATGGGGGCACTAAAGAAACATCTTTGCCCTAAAAATATTAGACCCAAGTGCTTCTTCTGTGTACTCATTCTAGGAACGGGGATATAGGACACCAGACTGGATGAACAGTAAATGAGCTGAAGACAGGTTTTCATCCCAGTGACCTTTGAATCTTAACTGTGCTGAAACACAAACCACAGGAATAATGTTCCAGTAAAGTACACAACAGTCTAACTTTTTGAAAAAACAAAAGAGAACGCTTCATCTTCTCCACCTGTCAGTATCACAGGACCCCATATGTAGAGCCAGGTTAATCTTTGGCTCTCTGGTCAACTGGGTTTAGGTATAAGATGTCTCATTGTCTGATTTAAGGCTACATGGTTCAAGGTCTCTCTTTTCCTTTATTTATTTATTTATTTATTTATTTATTTATTTCCCAGTCCTCTGCCTTTCTGCCCCTACCCTCATCCACACTCCAGTCCCGAAGGTCATGTCTCACCCCTCCCAAAGTGAGGCCTGGTGAGCAACAGGTGCAGCTAGAGCTCTGTGCACATGCGCAGTGACATATAGTAGCTGGTAGTGGCTGTCCAGAGTCCTGCTGGGAGGGTAGGGGGAGCTTTAGCATGGAGACAACCAACTCAACTCACCCCTACATGGTTTTAACCATTGAAGAGGTGAGAAGTGGGGAAAAGGAGAGGTTGGAGTGCTAAGTTACAGTGAACATGGCCGATGGCCATTCTGAGAGGCAAGAGAGCATTGGGCCAGCAGACACTGCTCACCAGCCACCATGTGGTTCTGAGGAATGAACTCACAGTTCTCAGCAAGAGCAGAAAGTGCTCTTAAGTGCTGATCATCTCTCCAGCCCCTGTGATGGTTGATTGTCAGCTTCACACACTGGGTCTGGAGAGCCTCAGCTGAAGGATTGCCTGCATCATATTGGCCTGTGGGCACATCTGTTGGGCAATTGCTTTCTTTCTTTCTTTTTTACTTTCTTGTTTTTTGTTTTTTTGGGCAGGGTTTCTTTCTGTATCTCTGCCTACACTGTAATTAACTCTGGAGACCAGGCTAGCCTCAAACTCAGATATTTGCCTGCCTGTGGCCCCTGAGTGCTGACATTAAAAGGGTGTACTACCACCATCATCTGGCTACATTCCTAGTTTTCAAATGGAGTTTGTGGGTTACTAAGATGCAGTCAATGATGCAAGGCTGTAGACCTGAGTCCAGTTTCTAAAACCCATTTAAAAGTAGGAGAGAACTGAGTCAGTATAGTTTTCCACATGTGCACAGAAATGTTTTCTCTCTCTCTCTCTCTCTCTCTCTCTCTCTCTCTCTCTCTCTCTCTCTCTGACACATACATATTAATAAAATTGTTAATTAATTAAAGATTGAATTGTAACTGGATCTACATCAAAGTCTGTGTGAGATTCTTGGGATAGGCTTCTTGCTTACTTTATAAGGTTAACATGGAGGATTGCTTGGGCCAGCTATTCCTGCCTGGGACAACACATCCCTGTCTGCATCCCTCAGACCCAAGCCCAGGAGCAGTGTATAGATCTTCTTATGACCTCAAAGGATCCACAAGGAAGGGACTTGGCACTTTGCCAGTCACTGAAATGAACTGGTTGGGTGTTGAGCTAGCCCTTTCTCTTTGCCTCTGGGACAGCACTGATTCAGGCTCTGTCACCATCTATAGCAGCTCTGCAGGTCGGGACTGTGTGTGAGGGTGCACATATTCTACTTCTGTGCTACACACACAGTAGCCACAGGCCCCGTGTGCTGACTGGACACTGTCAGAGCACAGCTACTCCTGCTTTTTAATGGTGACCAAATATCCCACTGCATACTGAATCCTGGTCATTTACTGACTCCTCAGCTGATGAACAGTTTGTTGTGTCAAATGCTGACATTACAATGATGATCTGACCATTGTCCTTGTCTATGAGCTATGCATGGCCATACAACAGATTCCTTCTAATTCTTCCAGTGTAAAATAATCAGCATGTGCTGGCTGCTTCTCTGGCTCAAGGTCTCAGCTAGAACTGTGATGAATCCCACTGCTGGCTAAGGCTAGGGTTTCACCTAGGCTTGAGTAGGGGTGAGGCAGCTTTCAAACTCAAGAGATGGTTGAATTGTTGGGTTATGGAACTAAGAGGTCAGTTTGTCCCTGGCTGATGACTGGAGAGTGCTCTCAGCTCCTCAACACAGAGACCACAGGGCAGTTCAAAGTGTGGTGTCTGTCTGTCCTGACAGTGAGAAATAAGAAGGCAAGCAAGGCAAAGGGCAATATTTATAGAACTTAATCCTGGGGGGTCAACCCAGGAAGTTGTTCATTTATAATCCTACCACTTGGGAGGCTGAGGTCTGATAGTTGCTACAGAGTCAGAGGCTAGCCTGGGTTAACAGGGCAACTCCTTGTCTCAGGTAGACAGCTTCCTGCTCAGGCCTGGTGAATTGAGTTTTTTTCCAAGACCTACATAATGGAGGGAGAAAACCAACTCCGAAAGCTGTGCTCTGACCTCAAGTGTGTAGCATGACATTTATGAGTGCTCCCAAGTGCATGCTTGTGAACCTGTGTGTAGCCATGAATACACACACACACACACACACACACACACACACACACACACACACACCTCTATTCACTGCTCTTCTGATGCAGCATCTGGAAGGAGTCAAGAAGGAAGCTAACAGGCAGGCATCCAACCCCTGGTAAAGCCAAGTGGGATTGATAGAGGGTGCTGTGCATTCTTGCAGCAGGCACTACTGCACACAGCATCAACCCTTGGGCTATGTGGCAGTTCACCAATGTGATCAAGTGCACCATGGCTCAGAGTGATCCTCTGAAGGAGTATGACAACTATGTCCTCTTCTCTCCTGAGAGGCTCCAACACCTCAGTGGAGTATTTCGACAGGTCAGTGATCCATCTGGTGGGAGACTGGTGTGTCTGGTTGGGGTAGGGATAGGACACAAACATAGGACACAAACACAAACATCTCATGAGGCACAAACATGAGACATGCATATTCACCATACATCATGTATTTTCTGTTTATTTGTTTCTAGAAAGGGGTTCTGTGTGTAGCCCTTGTTTTCTTGCAACATTCTCATAAGACCAGGCTGGCCTTGAACTCAGAGATCTTCAAGCTTCTGCCTCCTGAGTGCTCAGATTAAAGGCTTGACCCCCAACCTGTATATTTACCCAACCCCATTTGCTAGTAAAGAAATCAGTTCAAGAGGACCCTGCATCTAGTGTTCCCTGAAAGCAGAATGTGTGAGATATAAATACTGGGAAATGCTGGTCTCAGATACCAGCCTAGGGCACAGCCAACCATCACAGCTCCCATCAAAAGTGTCAGCCTTGGCTTTAAAAAGTCATCACAAATTTGGAATATGTAATTTTATTATATTCCTGCAGCTTTGTTTAAAAAAATCACTTTTTTTCAAGACAGAGTCTCACTATGTGTCCCTGGATGATTATGAACTGATCCATCTGCCTCTGCCTCCCAAGCACTGGGACTAAAGACCAGCACTGACTACACTCCAAAGAAATTGCTTTCAATAAATATGAACTAAAAGAAATCACAGATTCTGGAGCCTGAGAAAAATTACTTTATAAACACCGTGTTTAAGTAATCCTCACATGTTTGAGAAAGATTGCAGGTGAGAAATGACCTCCTGTAGGTTTATAGTCCTCCCTCAGCTGTTCCTTTCTCTCTCCAGCTGCTGCAGGACTCACAACCACAGATATGCTCAGGTCAAGAAGCTGGAAATCTGCAAATCCCTCATAGACAATGCCTGCACCAGCTCCTACTCAGACCCGTGATCTGGAAATGAGATCACCTGCAGTGGTAGGCCTACCTTCTGGGACCTCTGGACTCTGCTTGGCCCTGGGTGGATTTGGAAGTGACAGGGAAGTAACAAGGACAGTCACCATTTTATTCTTCATTTTCTTGGTCTCTTTGACATCAAAACAACCTCAGCAGATAAATACTAAAATATAGATGAGGTCACTGATGAGGAAGATGAGGAAGGCAGGGTCACTTGCCCACGGTCACCCAGCTAAGAAGTGATGGCATTTGGTTCTGTAGCACAAATCTACAGCATTCCACAGCCTCTGTTTAAAAACATTTCAAGATTTTATATATACCTGGGGGAGAATGCCTGTGCCACAACACAGGTGTGCAGTTCTGAGGACAACGTGTCTGTTTTCTCTATCGACCATGTAAGTCCTGAGATGGAACTCGGGTTCAGACTTGGCAGCAAGTGCCTTTATTCCCTGAGACATCTTGTCTGCCCAAAGCCTCTCTTGTTAGCTGCTGCGTTATACTGATTCAATACTAACTTAACAATGGAGAACTGTGTCATTGACTATGAGCCAGATACTTGACTCAACAACTATGATGGCCAAGATTTATCATTCCCATTTTACAGGTGAGGAATCAGAAGACAGAGAATATAATTCAGTTGTTAGAGTACTTACCTAGCATTCACAGAGCCCTGGGTTCCACCTCTACAACCCCTGAGTTGAGTGTGGTGGTGCACACCTGTAATCCAAGAGCTTGGGAGGAAGAGGAAGGAGGATTGTCTTAAATCATATAATTTTTTTTAAATCATATAATTTTAGAAGTGGTAGTTGTGGTGGTATTGTGTTCCCCAAAATATTGTGTACCTTAATAAACTTATCTGGGGTCAGAGAACAGAAAAGCCACTAGTTAGGCAGTGATAGCACAAACCTTAATCCTAGCATTGCAGAGGCAGAAATCCATCTGGGATCTCTGTGAATTCAAGGCCACATTGGAAACAGCCAAGCATGGTGACTCATGCCTTTAATCCCAGGAAGCAAGCCTTTATTCCTAGGGAGTGATGGTAGAAAGCAGAAAGATATACAAGGCGTGAGGACCAGAAACTAGAAGCATTTGGCCTGGTTAAGCATTTGGCTGGTTAAGCATTTGGTGGTTAAGCACTTGGCTGGTTAAGCTTTCAGGCTTCTAGCAGCAGTTCAGCTGAGAGCCATTGGGATGAGGACACAGAAGCTTCCAGTCTGAGGAAACAGGACCAGCTGAGGAATTGGCAAGGTGAGATAGCTGTGGCTTGTTCTGGCTCTGATCTTACAGTGTTCACCCCAATAACTGGCCTCAGGTTTGATTTTATTAATAACAACTTTTAATATTCATGCTACAGGTAGTTGATATTCATAGTTTTCTGGGCTTTAGGATTAAGTATCCATGTTTATTTGTTTTTATGTATAGGAGTGTGTTGGCATCCTGTGTCCTCTTCAGTCAGTCTCCACCATGTCTTTAGAGGCTGGGTCTCTCACTGAACATGACTCCCACCTTTAGCTAGTCTGAATGACCAACAAGTTCATACTCCTCATTTCCCAATACAGTTACAGATGCTCCAACATGCCTTGCTTTTTGTGAGGGCTCTGGGCATCCTAGGTCAGGCCCTCAAGGCAACCACTTTACCAACTGTGCCATGTCCTCAGCCCCACAACAACTAATTTTCTATTACAAGTGTTTTCCAACAATTTGGACAACCCAATGTTCTTTTGTGTGCTTCTGTCTTTCAACCCTGAGTCTGCACTGACGGGAGGGCCACTGGTTTCAGTTTTACAAGCCATAAAAAGGCTTTCACCATAAGACTTTTCACCACAGTTACTGGACACCTTCCCTGCCTGTCTGGTTGTGTTTACTGCACACTGTGTCCTCTAAAAGAAAATCAATTGAAAGAACTCAGCTTTGGTGATTGTATTCACTGTCTACCAAACATATTTACATCCTCAAAGAACATCATTGTGTAGCCCAGGAAGCTGAAGATTAATGGGAAAGACATTGCCTTTAGGGGAGCACCTTGAAGAGTGGATGGTGAGCCCAGCCACGCCTTTCATCCCAGCATTCTGGGATGCAAAGTCAGAGGAAGGCAGATCTCTTGAGTTCAAGGACAGCTGAGTCTAAAAATCAAGTTCCAGGACAACCAGGACTATTACACAAAGAAACCTGGACTCTAAACACAACAACGACAAAGGAAGTACTCAGCCTGAGATAGATGGAGGGGGTCATTGAGAAATAGAAGGGGAAGGATGGGAGAGATGAGGCAGGGAAATGGAAAGGAAAGGTGGGGGGGTCATGGAGGGAAGGAAAAAGAAGTCAGACAAGTAGGAGATGAGAGAATGGGGAAAGATGCAGTATCACACGGACACTAAAGGAACATCTTGGCCCTAAAAATACTGGACTCAAAGCGCTTCTGCTGTGTGCTCATTCTAGGAAGTTGGATACAAGAAACCTAACTGGACTGAGCGTAAATGACCCGAAGTCAGGATTACATCCCGTGACCTTTCGGTCTTCACTGTGCCTAAATACACACACAGGATAATTGTTCTACTAAAGTACACAGCAGCCTAATTTTTTGCAAGAAACAAAACAGAGCACATCCTCTTCCCTACCTTTCTCTATCACAGAACCCCACACATGAAGCCAAGTTAATCTCTGGTTCTGTGGTCAACCAGATTTAGGAATAAGATATCTCATTGGCTGATCTAAGGCTACATGGTTCTCAGTATCTTTTTCCTTTACTGAACAGCTGTCCAGGCCTCTGCCTTTCCACCCCCACCCTAATCCTCAGTGGAGTTCCAAAGCACAGGCCTTGCCCCTCCCAATGTCAGGTCTCATGAGCAACAGGTGCAGCTAGAGCCATGTTGTTTTTGGTTGTTTTTTATTCTTTTGGTGGCCCACCACCTAGCTCCCAAATAAAGCACACACGGAGGCTTATTCTTAATTATAAATACTCGGCCTTAGCTTTGCTTATTTCTAGCCAGCTTTTCTTAACTTAAAACTATTCCATATATCTTTTGCCTCTATTTCTATTCCAGTATATCTTTGTTTCTTACTCAGTGGCTGGCTGTGTAACTTGGGTGGATGGCCTCTGATGTCCTCCTCCTTCTCAGGCTACTTCTTCTTTCCTCCTCCCAGATTTCTCTTTCTATATGTTTTTACTGCCTGTCAGACCTACATATCCTTTCTCCTGACTAGCTATTGGCTGATCAGTTCTTTTTTAGACCATCAGGTGTTTTAGACAGGCACAGTAACACAGCTTCACAGAGTTAAAAAATGCAACATAAACAAAAGTAATACACCTTAAAATAATATTCTATAATATTTTCTCTATTTGTTTAAAAAGAAATAAAGGTATTTACTTTAATGGAAAACTATAAACAACAAAAACAATTATCAAGTAGGAATCACATTTACAATATTCTGTCCATTTGTAGTTAGCATACCCAAAGAAAATAATGCATTATCTATGCTATTGTAGTGAATCCAAAGTTTCACACCTAACTTACTTTCTATTACAACTAAGAAAACCTGAAACTGTAACTATCTAGTCTTCAACTCCAACAAATACCCAGAAGGAAAATATTATTTGAATAAACAAAGAGTGCACTCAATCAACTTCCAAAACTCCAGCAATGACAGAGACATCTGACTTCCTGGACAGTCATCCAAAGTTCCTTCTCCAACATTGGACCTCCATCTTCAGCCTACAGGCCTATAGTATCTTGCAGACTTTTCAGTGAAGCAGGAATTTTGAAGGACTGTCATTCTTGGTATTGGCAAAGTTCAACAGTTCTTTTTCCTCTGTGGCTAGGGGTGAAATTAATTGTTATCATTGTCCTCGTGAGCAGACCTAGCCATGGGAATAGTGATAATTGCCACAAAGAATGGGACTGAAAAGTACCCTGGTTGTACAGCAGAGGCAAGTGTGGGTGAGCCAGATGAAAGGGCAGATATCCCCTTGAGTCTGGATTGTGGTACCAGCAATGAAGTTCCAGCAAGCAGCTTGGGGGACCATGGCATGCCAAATCAGGAGTACAGGAGCCATCACATATGATGTTTCTCTGGAGGTGGGAAATTCCTCTATCCTTCCAGTATTCTCCTGGTTGGTGTCCTCAGTTGGTGCAGTGGCTGGTGGTTTATCTGGAGGGCCTTTGAGAGTCTGGCCTTGGCATCAATCTGGCAGGAGGGCTGCATCTGTGCCCGAACCTGCAAGAGTTTTTAAAACAACTAGAACAGATTTACATCTTGGTGTCATAGCAAAAGTTATGGCTTTGGGTTAAACAGTATGAACATTTTCTAGGGCCTGGTTTCAGCCCAATGAAACACATCTTTAAATCTATAACCAGAAGTAATTTGCTGAGTGGCTGTGGTTGAGTGAGTGAAGAAGGAGGAGAAGGGAGGATTACCTTTCTTCTCTAATGCTAATCTGTCTCTAAAAACTAGAACTAATAAAGTCCACAGAAATTTAAGGACTCTCAAGACTGTAGTTAGGGCTCTATCAGTTTATCAAAACTGCATTTATCAATGTTAAAACTCTGAACCTCTGACGTTACATCTGAAACCAGTTCATTCTGTACCATTAAGTCTATGAATGAGTCACACCTGCCTGTACTTTTAACAGGAAACTTACTAATGAGCTACCAAGGTGGTGCATGTAGCCTTGGAGTTGGGGAAGAAAGCTATTAATTGGCAAATATCAGATCTGGGAAGGATAATTAAGTGAACAGATGTGAGACAGCTTTCCCATCTTCACAAAAACAAACGTTAAAGCATCTTCTTTTCATCTAATTCACCAGGAGATACTAAGAGCAGTCACAGCAAGTGAGTTTGTCCTGTGTTTGAATCTGGTAGCAAGGTGAACTGTGAATAGACTCAGTGTGAGCTCTAAGAGAATGAGGCCTGTGAATTTCACATAGAGAACAAAAAAGGCAGCTAAAGCCTTGGTTGCAGCTGTTGAATTGACAAAGCCTGGTTGTCAAACGACATCAGAGATCTGAGAAGGATACCTTCTACCTGAGTTAGTGATTGAAAGTGACAGAGACTTCCCTGTTGGCTACCTAGACAGCCTCCTGTAAGCGGAAGTTTTCCTGTGTCCTGCAGTTGCTTAATCCCAAGTAAACACACAGAGGCTTATATTAATGACACACTGTTTGGCCTATACTCAGGCTTATCATTAACTAGCTCTTACGACTTAATTCAACCTATTTCTATTAATCTATGTTTTGGCAAGTGGACTTGTGGCATCACCTGTGTTGTAACACATATTGCTTCCCTGGGTAGAGCTCAGCACCTCTCTGACTCTGCCTTCTTCTCCTTGTCTCTCTTTTGAATTTCCTGCCTGGTTCTATTCTGCCTTGCCATAGGCCATAGCAGTTTACTTATTATTCAATGGTAGCAGCACAGATTCATAGCTTACAAAAAGACCAACCCACAGCAGCCACCCTGGGTCATCATGGTCATTGAGGGCAGAGGTCTCAGGGCAACATCAGTCTTTGGCTGCCAGGCCTAGGCCTGCAAGGCCTCTGAAGATCTAACAGTTGTGGGACAGGGACTTCTGGAGAGGACCAACCTCCCTTGTCTAGGCAAAAGTAAGGCAATGGGCTCCAGAGTCCTGTTGTCCATGGTTTGAAGAAAGCCCTGGCAGCAGTTGAGGTGAAAGGCTGGTTTTGCTCAGCAACTGGTGCTGCCACTCTGGAGCAAGTTCCGAGTGGAGGTTCTGTGCCAATCCATCTTCTTTGGAGGAAATAAGGATGTTGCCAGGAGCCAGCATGTCTCTCTATCATGAAGAGCTTTTTGATTAAACATTTTAAATGTCATATTCTGAAGATCTTTGAGTATTTGAGGACTGTCTGTCTATTAGCTATGAATGGTTGACTATCAGCTTATGTTCCCTAAAGTCTCCAATAAGTCTTTCATAAGACTAGGACTTATTGTCTCCTGAGAAGGAAAAGAAGAGTGTCAGGGGAAAGATCCAGGGCCCAATGGGAACAAGAGAATAGGAGCTTGTGAGTTGGTGTATGCCCCACCTCTGAGAAAATGACCCCCTTGAGGGATTCCATTATAGAATATATATCTTGGTTATCAAATTCTTTATTTATTATACATATGCCAGCATTAATTTAAATTCTCTAGAAGCTAGGTGTTGAACATTTGGCAAAGAGATATGTGTAAATCTCTAAGATAGCTTTTGTATATCTGAACAGATCTTTTATAATTTTTAATTTCTATTATCATATAGAGTGTATTATAAACCAGAGTTGAATCAAATATAGCTTTACATTCCCAACATCAAACAAAATGTCTGTACCAATCCAAAATTTTTGAGGCTTGTTGGCATTTCATAACTGCAGTTTTGTCATTATTATGAATCTCAATGCAAACATCTGACATGCAGGTATTCTTAGTCTACACCTGTGAAAGGTTCAAAAGAAGCAAGATCATTAAGTTGCTAGCTAAGACAGACACCAGGGAGGTTTCCTTATTGCATCTGCCTTTTTCACAGATCTTCTCTCTCAGCAGGGACATGGAGTTTCTAATGACCCCTGAGTGGTTTTCATAAAAACAGCATTCCTCTCCTAAGGCCTTGCATAGGACCCCTTCTTGAAGGAATGATAACCAGGGAAACCAACTGAATAATTTTTAGGTCAATGTCTCTTCTATCCTGGAGAACTATTTTAGCTAGAGAAGAGAGTAATTTCTCTAAATGTTTAATAGATTTTTTTCTAGGGCAGCGATATCTCCATCTACTGCCACTCCTAAGGCCCTATTGTTCTGATCTTTGAGTACAGTCAGATCAAAATCCTGAACGACTTATATACAAATGATAATTTTTAATGCCACATAATACCTCTTTGATTCTACATATAGAAGGTCAAGTGTCTTATCTTATTGTGGAGCCATTTTAGTTAGTAAATCTATCAATTGACAGCTCTGTCCCCAGTTTCCTAGTATATCAATGGGCATTATAGGTAGACATTTTGTCCCCTGTGCCAGGGAATTTCTCTGTTATTTAGCCCCTTTAGTCTGTTTCAGGGCCAGGGATGATGTACGCTCTTCTACAAGCTGAAAGAGGGTGTAGCTAGTCAGTGCCCAACATGACAAAAAGGCTAGTCAATAGTATGGAGGGAATTTAAGCAATGGGCCACTTATCAGAAACATGTGATTATCTGACCCAGCTGTAAAGACAGGGAACAATCACATTGGCTTGGTTGGTCTACATCAGCATTCAGCATGTACAGAGCTCATGATCATTTGGAGCAGGTTGCAGTCAGCAATGCTTTGAAAAATTTGCCAGCCAAATGAAGAACTGTTGAGATAAGTTCAAACTAGGAACAGAAGTTAAAATTTAAGGACTTAATTAGAAATTTTAGACCCACAGATTTAGTAACTGGGAAGGGGAGACAAAGAGAAAAAGATGGAAAGAGAGAAAGCAGAGGTGCACACAGCTTCGTGAAAGGAGAGAGAGGAAGAGAGGAAGAAAGAGAGAGAAAAGGGGGGATGGGTTTATTCTTAAAGAGAACTAACATTACATAAAATGACATGATCAGGCCAATGGGTGGGTCACCAAGGGGGAGGAATGAATAACTAACATTCCCTGACAACAACCTCAAACAAAAATAGAAACATACATACAATATGTTGTAACAAAATAACCTTAAATTTTCAACAGTATACAAAAATCCATTAAACAAGAGTAGAAACATATATACAGTGTAAAAAATAACTTTATATTTGTATAAATATACCATATTCCCCTAAAGGATAATAAA
The DNA here is from genome assembly GCF_004664715.2 of Peromyscus leucopus. Lineage (NCBI taxonomy): Eukaryota > Metazoa > Chordata > Mammalia > Rodentia > Cricetidae > Peromyscus > Peromyscus leucopus. The sequence continues at coordinate 48,326 of NW_023504367.1, forward strand.
CATCCATAACCCAATAAATAACCAAAAGCTTCCAAAACCCCACTTGGGAATATAGATGTCAGGTTCTCCTAACTGCTTCCTGCTGTCTGTGAATGAAGTATCTTTAGGGCTCCAGAGAGAAAATTTTGAGATAATGACAAGTCCTAAAAAGACCAGCAGTAAGCTTTGTTGATAGGTATCACCTGTCAACTTTCAGAAGGTCTCACCTGTCAAACCTGATCTTGAGCATGGAGACAACTAAATCAACTCATCCCCAACATGGTTTTTATGCAGGGAAGACATGAGAAGTGGACAAAATGAGGTGCTAGGGTGCTACTTTAGAGGGTACATGAGAGATGGCCAAACCAACAGGCAGGAGATTGTCTGACAGCCACCATGCGGTTGCTGAGAATTGAATGCCAGTCAGCAAGGGCAGAAAGTGCACTTAAGTGCTGATCATCTCTTCAGGCCCTGTAATGGTTGAGTAGTGTAGATGTAACCAACCGTCATATTAAATAAGAAAAACAGAACCAATGTAAAAGAGAAAGCCAAGAGATCAGAGCTCAGAGCTAAAATCTCACCCTTCCTCCTGCAGTGGTCCTAGCTTCCCGAAAGAGAGCTACTTCCTGTGTGTCTGTCTTTTCATAGTATTTTGTTCTGCCTTCTCATTGGTTGTATACCCAAACACGTGACTGCCTCATCACTGTCTGTATGTACAGCCCTCTAGGTCTTAAAGGCGTATGTCTCCAATGTTGGCTGTATCCCTGAACACACAGAGATCTATGGGATTAAAGGCATGCGCCGCCACCGCATCCGCCGCCGCCACCACCACCACACTCTGTCTATGGCTCTAATAGCTCTGACCCCCGGGCAACTTTATTTATTAACATACAATTAAAATCACATTTCAGTACAATTAGAATACCACCACATTTCCCCCTTTCTATTTTAATAAAAAGAAAAAAAGCAAAAGGTTATAACTAACATAAGAAAAACTATATACAAAAGTATAATAACTATAAACAATATATACAAGTAATAAATACCTAAACAGTTATTTGACAAATTAGAGAAAATAATTCCATTATCTATCCTATTTTGGTAAATCCAAGATGTATTTAATGCACTTTCTATCCTAATTAATTTTCAAATATAAATAGCTAATTTTCAACCATAACTAACTAATCTTCAACTCCCTCAGAGACCCGAGAAGGAAATAATATTAGCTAACAAAAATAAAAACAGGAAGTGCATGCAAGCAACTTCCAAAAATTTGTGAGTTGACAGAAACAGCCAGCTGCCTGGACAGTCACCTGAGGTTTCCACAGTGTTGGGGCATCATCTTCAGCCTATAGGCTTAGTGTATCTGACAGACTCATTTGTGAAGTAGGATGTACACAAGGTCAACAGTTCAACCTCACATTGGGTGAGAGCAGTCCATGTACCAGAAACACCTGAATTCCACTAGTGTCCTGTCATGATTCAGGATTTTAAATTCTGGAAATTGTGACAGTTTTTGAATTCAGCTGTCCATTCTTCTTGGCTGTGTATATATGGCTTCATCTCAGCATCCCCTTCTTCTCCACATCCCTCTATTAAATGCCAGTCTACTATCGAGAGACATGAGCTTTCAGCTGCTGTTCCATTGCACAACAGAAGCCATTGGCCCTCTGCCTGTTAAGCTGCCTTTGGAGAAAAGGGCACTGTACCTTTTCCAGATTGCGAAGGCCACTTCAGGGATGGGGCCATATTGTCCTGGCCTCAGAAGATGCCTTTTTGATAAAGCCATAACCACACTTGTTTTGGCAGGAATCAGTAGTCCTTTGTTTCATGTTCTGTCTGTCCATTTTGTCCTGTTGATTCGAGGATACTTTGTTGTTCAGTGGCTAACTTTTGCCACAATGAAAGTTGACTCCATATGCAGTTTCTTCAATGCCCATATTTTCTCTGAAGTAGATTGGTACTGCCAGGAGCCGACATGTCTCAAAAAAAGAAAAATTTTCTAAGTTATTAAAACATTTTAAATGCCATATTCTGTAGATCTCTGAAGGGTTTGAAGATGACCTGTCTAAAACAACTCTGCTCAATTTTTAAAACATATCTAATATGACTACAAGTTCTATTGTAATGTCTAACTACTAACTTTCATTTCTTTATATCCTAATAGTTGGTAATAATAACATTCAAGGATCAGAAAATTGCATTACATTGTTAAATGAATGGTATAAATACAATTAGAAATATACATATAGCATTTTCTAACAATATCAATTTCAAATTTGTATACAATATAAAACAATCCAACCCAATGTAAAGTATTTAAAACTAGTAATTGTCTTTTTCTTTTCTTTCTTTCTTTCTTTCTTTCTTTCTTTCTTTCTTTCTTTCTTTCTTTCTTTCTTTCTCTCTCTCTCTCTCTCTCTCTCTCTCTCTCTCTCTCTCTCTCTCTCTCTAAACAGGAACCTTAAATCTAATCTCCTTTGCTTAGCCTTTTTCCTAACCCTTGACAACAACTTTTTTTTTTTTAGGTTTTTTTTTTTTCCCATCACAGGCAATTTATTTTGTTCTATTCATTCACAGTTAATACAGAAAATACTTGGAAACATTTCCATATAATGTTTGACACAGAAATCATCAAATAGAAGTATACAATGTTGACAGGAGGCAGTACATTTATAATTTATAACCCCAAATGTATTTATAAATTAGAAACGGAAAGATATGCAAATGAAATTATGAAGGTTCACCAAAGTAATTTAATCTGTCAGTTTCTCATTCATTTTTATGTCTTAATAATAATCTATTATATGAATAAGCCACATTTTATTTCTCTCCAGTATTTGATAGCTATTTAAGTTGTTTTAACTTTTTTACTATTAGCAACACACTGCTGTAAACCTTCATGTACATGTTTCATAGGTGCACATTTTCAGTAGTTTGAGGATATATTCCTAAGGGTAGAATTGTTGAATAACAGAGTAACAATGTTTTGCATTTTGACCAACCACCAAACTGTTTTGCCAAAGTGGCACACCATTTTACAATCTCACCAAATCCTTGTTTTTAAGGCTCTGATTTTTGTACAAAAGCATTCAATCATTCTGTCAGACCAAACCAGGAAAAGTAAGCTATAGTTCAGAGCTGTTCTATTCCATTTACTATGCAAAGCCATTCTTGGCGTTTGCAACTCTCAGCTCTTTTGAGTATTCTTGCAGTGTTCATCTTTTCCTCCACCACTTTTTTTTCTTCTTTTTTTCTGGTTTATTTCTATCTATTACAAATGTATAAAAAAATCCTCCATCAACGCTGCTGATAGCAGCAGAACCTTGAGAAATATACCTTTGGTTTGCCTCAGAAAAGGAACACATATTGTACTGTAAAGTTTATAAAATTGGCGCAAAACATTGTGATAATGTTGCAATACCAGTTTTAAGAGTTCAGTGACTAATGGGGAGCTGATGGGATACATGCAGAACTGTGAAAGCGATCTCACTTAGCCAGCTGTACACGTAGACTGTAAATCTACATTCAGATCATTTCTGAACTAAGACTATCATCTCAGTTTATCTGTTGAGGTCAACCAGGAAACCCTAGAATATACCTTGATTTTTGCAAAAAACAGAATAGGGGGAGGGGTTTCTTCAGCATTTCAGTCCACGAGTAACAGTATCCTAACAGGCAAAGTGTTCTCTCACTGTCAACATAGAATGAACTGCTGCTGGAGGTCAACTTGGGCTTTAATTTGCATTAGCACTTACATGCATAGTAGTCCAAGTTGTTGACCTCATGACTTTAAAAAGTAACTCTAAAAAAGTAAAATGGCCCTTCTTGGAAGACTAAAGAAAGACATCCAGCCATAGTTGTAAAAAGTCTCATCAAAACAATATACCCTTTTATGAATTACGCCTCAATTAAAAAAAAAAAGTAGCCCCAAAAAAGAAGCAGCTCTGAAAAAGAAAATATAACTTAAGATATTTGAAAAAAACAAGGTGAATACAGGTTCAAAAATAATTAAGATACATTTTCTTAAGGCTACCTAGAATTAGGCTTTAAAGAATTCTACCATTTCAAGTTTACCACTAGTTACTAGATACCTATTTATAAACAAGATGCTCACCTTTTTTGTTCCTTTATCAAGAGAAAAATCTACCTTCAGACTATGAGGGTGGTGATGGGGAGGGACTAGAAAACAAGATTCAAACAATCCCATGCAAATATCACATTTTTCAAATGGAAGAACTCCAAACTGCACTAGAAGTTCCAATCACTAAGACACTTTCCATTGAAATGATTTAAGTACAACTACATGGCACCAAGGTTTAGGCCTAATATAGGCCTGACAACCAAGTCCTTGTTTTCTGGAAGAAAGGCCTCAAAAGTCCCACTCAATTCCACATAACAATACTTCAAAGATCAATTAAGTTTTTCTTTCCTTAATATTTTTGTTTTTGACTTCTAATCTTAAAGACTAGATTAAAACTTAGCTCATTTCCCAGAAGGCATTGCTTCCCTTTGTTCTATGAAAGAGTCCACCAAGACCTCTTCCTCAAAACCATCTAGCCCCCAGCCTCCAGCCTGTGCTTGTGATGCATCTTTCTCAACATCCTGAAAAGGTAACGTAGGTAAAATATGCTCATAAACATTAAAACTAGTTGTTAGAAAGATGTAACTGGCTTTATAATTTAAGTTTTAGAACATAAATACTTGCAGCTTAATCTGCGCTGACAATGATTGTCGAAGCCTAGAATTTAACATTTACAAATTCTCATTCACACACACAAAACACACTATTATCACACAACTTGTGTCTTGAGAGAATCTTCTGCTTTTTAAATCTTTGGCCTCCCAGTCTTGACAACAACTTTTAACCAACCTTCCTAAACATTGAAAATTATCCCAGACCCAAAACCCATTAAAAAGACCAAAAAACCACCCACCCCACACCACCTCTTTGGGAATGTGGGCGTCATATTCTTAAAATTGCTTCCTGCTGGGTATGGGCGAAGTTTTCTTTATCCTGAAAGAAAAATTTTAGGTTAATTGTCAAATTGTAGGAAAGGTAACTATATCCTTCATTATCCAGTCTGTGTATAATGCCAAAGTTCAGGGTTTATCTCAAGTCCTTATTCAAGTAGTCTTTGATACTGGATCATCTCAGCTAGTCATCTCAAAATTGCTCTGAGCACTTTGTAGTTCTAGTTCAAAGCTGATCTGTGGATGATGTTTGTCAGCTTAGTGATATTATTATTGTCCATGTGGAATTGTTGTTGTTGTGGGGCCCCATCTTCTTTCCGGAGACTTCGGTTGATGTTAGGCCTGGCCATGATTTTTTGCAGAAAACTGATAAGAGACTCGAACACAAAGACATATATATGCAGCTAATTGAAGCTTTTTTTTCTAGAATTAGTTAGTACTCTATATGACCATTCATATCTTAACAAAGTTTAAAATGTATATATCTATATATGTTAATCTGGTAAATTTTGATATAAAATTCATACTTTAAGAAAAGTTTAAAGAATCAGAATAGAATCAAAGAGTTGAGATTAGTAATAGAATAGTCCCTTAATTAATTTGGCTTTTGTCCTGTCCCATAGCAGAAGATGGCTCTTTTATTCTGGCATGATACAAGGAATATGCATTTTCCTTTTAACAATATGCTTGAGTTTAAAGAAGGAGAGAGCCATTCTCCAACTCCAAAGTCAGCTTTAAATTTTAATTGAACTGGGACTATTAGAAGACCAATAGTGTTAAATCTTTAGAGAAAAGCAGAAACAAACATTTAGGAAGTCATAAAATTTTTTTATAATATATACCCACACGCCGTTTCACTCTGTTTCTTGGGATAGATGATTTGTCCCTTTTCTTCAGTTGTCTCATTTGTCCAGTGTTCTTCAGATTCCTAAACCTTCATTCTCCTAAAAGACAAAAACTAAAACCTTTCCCCAAGACTAATTTTGGGGATGTTTTTTTTGGCAAGTTATTATCTGATTAAATGAAAAGGCATGTGTTATTGATACAAGTTAGTTTAAATTGGATGCTCATGCTGGTTGATGAACTATCACCTCCTCTAAATAAGAGGTTTCTTTTATTCAAATCAAAACTTTATCAATTATGATGGTACCCACAGCTTATCTCCTCCTGTGGAAACAAAAGCAAAACATCATCCCCAATGTAATACATACCCTGGTTTCCATTCTGAGGTCAGCACATCCTTAAAGTATATAGGCTGATTTAATTCTGTAGTTTTTTTCTATTATCCAATGTCTCTCTGCAGCTGTTGTTCCTTTCTCATTGGCATTCAGAAAATTCAAAGTTAGAAGAGCGTTATGCAGTCTATTTCTGGGTTTTTTGTTACCCCTTTCTGTTTATTTAGCATATCCTTTAGAGTTATGTTTGATCTTTCTATAACTGCTTGACCTGTAGGATTATGTGGTATGCCTGTAATATACTTTATATTGTAATAAGCAAAAAACTGTTTCATTTTAACAGAGACATATGATGGAGCATTGTCAGTTTTGATTTGTGCAGGTATACCATGATGGCCATAACTTCTAGCAAATGAGTGATTACAGAATCAGCTTTTTCAGAACTCAAAGCAGTTGCCCATTGAAATTCTGAATAAGTATCAATGGTTGTGGTGTACATATTTCACACTTGATCTTAGCCAAAAGGCCGAGAAGCGATGCACATATTTCAATTTTCCAAATTCATCAAAGTGAAACATGTCCATCTGCCAGATTTCATTCCTCTGAGTACCCTTTGGGTTACATCCTGCTGGTAATGGCGTTTGATTGTAGAAGGAACAAGTAGGACTTTTCTTTACTATTTCTTTGGCTTGTTGCCAGGTTATGGAAAAATCCTTTTTTAAGTCTTTACTATTGACATGATGTTTTTTATGAAATTCTGAGGCCTCCAGCACATTTCCTATCAATAATTTATCAATCTCATCATTGCCTTGTGCTAGAGGGCCTGACAGACCAGTATGGGATTGAATGTGAGTTATATATAAAGGATGATTCCTTTTCCTGATTGTATCTTGTAATTGAAAAAATAGTGAAGTTAATTCTGAAGCATCAGGGATAAATTCTGCAGTCTCAATATGTAACACCACTCTTTCAGCATACTGAGAGTCAGTTACTATGTTGAGAGGTTCTGAAAAATCCATTAATACCAACAGAATAGCATACAATTCTGATTTTTGAACTGAATTATATGACTTTGAACCACTTTACTTAAATTTTCTGATTTGTAACCTGCCTTTCCTTCTTTGTTGGCATCTGTATAAAAGGGATGAACTCCAGATATGGGTTTTTGCCATACAATTCGAGGCAAGATCCAATCAGCTCTCTTTATAAGATCAATTCTATCGCTTTTGGGATATTTGCTGTTAATTTCTCCCAAAACATTACTGCAAGCTCTTTGCCAAGGTTCACTTTCTGTCCATAATTTTTCAATGTCCTCCTTAGTTAATGGTATGACAATTTCTGCTGGGTCTATTCCTGCTAATTAACTCAATTTTCCTTTGCAAATCAAGTCAGAGATTTTTTTCCACATAATTTTTTAATTTTTTATTTGGTTTATTTGGTAAAAATATCCATTCCAATATAATATCTTCCCTCTGCATTAATATTCCAGTAGGAGAATGCCTAGAAGGTAAAATAACCAAAATGCAATCCAGCTTTGGATCAATACGATCCACGTGCCCTTCATGCACTTTCTTTCCTACCAAGGCCAATTCTTTCTCAGCTTCAGGTGATAATTCTCTTGGACTATTTACATCCTTGACACCTTCTAAGGTATTGAACAAATTAGTCAGTTCATCATTTTTTACCCCAAGAATAGTTTGTAGATGAGAAATATCTCCAAATAATCATTGGAAGTCATTAAGAGTCTGTAGTCTACCTCTCCTAATTTGCACCTTTTGGGGTCTAATTTTTCGTAGCTCTATTTTACATCCTAAATAATTAATAGAATCTCCTCTTTGTATCTTTTCAAGAGCAATTTGTAATCCCCAGCAAGGCAAAATTTTCTTTACTTCTTCAAACATTCTTTCTAAAATATCTGTATTTGAGTCAGCTAGTAAAATATCATCCATATAATGATAAATTAGAGATTTAGGAAATTTTTTACGTATCACATCCAATGGCTGTTGTACAAAATATTGGCACAGAGTTGGGCTATTCAACAATCCCCGTGGGAGGACCCTCCATTGAAATCTTTTAACTGGTTGAGAATTATTATAAGTAGGTACTGTAAAAGCAAATCTTTCTCTGTCTTTTTCTTGTAAGGGTATTGAAAAGAAACAGTCTTTTAAATTAATAACTATGAGAGGCCATCCTTTTGGTAACAGAGTAGGCAAAGGCATCCCAGATTGTAGAGAGCCCATTGGCTGAATTACTTTGTTAATTGCTCTAAGGTCTGTTACCATTCTCCATTTACCAGATTTCTTTTTAATAACAAATACAGGAGAATTCCAAGGGCTGGTCGATTCTTCAATATGCTGAGCATTTAACTGTTCTTCTACCAGCTCTTCTAAAGCCTGGAGTTTCTCTGTTGTTAAAGGCCATTGTTGGACCCATACAGGCTTGTCTGTTAACCATTTTAAAGGTAGAGCTGTTGGTGTCTTTGGAAGATCATCAGTTGTTGTGCCCTGTTCTTGTATAATATGGATGGCTGGTGACCACTCATTAGAACAATATCTTCCAATATTTCTCTCAGTAACATGTGCTAGTGTATGATTTGTTTCTGAGATTGGAGAGATGTTAATCTGAGTATTCCATTGTTGCAACAAGTCTTGACCCCACAGGTTCATAGTTACGTTAGCCACATATGGTTTTAATTTTCCTCTCTGTCCTTCTGGACCTATACATTCGAGCCATCTTGCACTCTGTTTCACCTGAGATAATGTCCCAATTCCTAACAGTTTACCGTTTACCTCCTGAAGAGGCCAAGTTGGATGCCAAAATTCTGGTGCAATTATGGTAACATCTGCACCTGTGTCTACCAGACCAGACAACAAAACACCATTTATTTTTATTGTTAATTTTGGTCTTTGTTCATTAATAGAAGTTTGCCAAAAAATTTTCTTTATGTTTTCTCCTGAGTTTTCTATTCTCTCTGTTTCATCATCCTGACCAGTATGATTTATTCCAATAGGCATTTGGTTATTTAATTGCTCAGAGCAGGGATTTCCTCTATGGCTGCAGGAAAGGTTTAAACTGGATTTGCAATGGTGGGCCTGCGTGAGGCTCCTCTGGGAGTTTCCTGAAGACCAAGGCAAAGGATTACCCTGTCTGTCCTTTGTTGATCTACATTTGTTGGTCCAGTGTTTTCCCTTACCACACCCTCTGCATACTCCAGAAGGAAGGGGCATTCTGTTGCCATTGTTCCTTGAAGAAACATTCTTTCTAGGAATGACCTGTTTACAGTCCCTTTTCAAATGTCCTTGCTTTCCACATTCAAAACATCTAACATTCCTCAAACCTTTTGAAATTGCTTCTCCTACCCACATATCATCATGCTTATCAGCCTCAACATTAACTGTGTCTCTAATCCAATCTTCCAAAGGTGCAGATCTTGCCTCCAACGGCCTGATTATTCTTTTGCATGCTGCATTCACATTCTCAAAGGCCAAAGATTGAATTATTGCCTTACTAGCTTCTGAATCCGAGACCATTCTCTTTACTGCTGAAGCCAGTCTTTGTAAAAAAATCTGTAAAAGATTCTTTTGGGCCCTGTATAACCTTTGTAAATGACTCAGTTTTCTCTGGTTCTTCAACTCTGTCCCATGCATTCAAGGCTGCCATTCGACATAGAATTAAGGTTTGGATAGCATATAAACATTGTGTTTGTACTGAAACATATTGACCTTCTCCAACAAGCTGATCCTGGAAGACTTGTATTCCTTTATCCCTCCATTGTTTTTCTATGTTTTTATCCTCATTCTTGAACCATGTTAGAAATTGAAGTCTCTGGCTGGGTTCCAGAACAGCTTGTGCAAGGTCCTGCCAGTCCTGTGGTACAATCCTATTATATGTTGACCAAGAGTTTAACATTTGCTTTACATATGGGGAATGCATGCCATAAGATACTATTTCCTCCTTAAACCTTTTTAAATCCAACATTTCAATTGGAGTCCAAATATTTTGTGTAGCCATTTGATTAGGCATCTGCTGTATGGTTACAGGATAAATTAAGGGTGACTGTGTGAAAACAGGCTTTCTTTCTGTAACCTTATGATCCAAACTTGAAACAACTTCACTGTTAATTTCTTCTGTCTGAATTTTTACAGGTTTAACAAGTTTTTCTAAAGCTGTTATCCTGGCACTTAAATTGACTATCTTTTTAAATATTAAAATGAGGATTAGCATAGTGATAAACTGCATAATTCCAACAATACTAATCTTCTCATATAGTTGTCCCATTGTCAGACTGTCTAAAATTTTGAACAAAACCCAATTTTCTTCCAATGTACACATAAAGCCTATTTTTTGTAATGTGGAAAATTTTTCTCTTTTAAATAGTTTCCTTTAAAATATCTAATATGTTGTGACTTACCAAATCTGCATAGAACAGTAGAAATCTGAGGAAATTTCAAAACAGCCACCTAGTGTCCGAGGTGTAAATCCAGAGAGAGATAGAGATAGATAGATAGATAGAGCAAGAAAGTGTAGCTGGCTAAAGCTTAATTCCAGCCATGTGTTCCCTCTTGAGCCGAGTCAAGGCTTGGCTCTGGCTTCCTTAAGCTCTGACCATGTGCATTGGCTTTACAGGTGGGGCCCTGTTCGGCAGGGCAGGCCTGAGTTGTTTGTAGCACCGGCTTTAAGCAAGCAGCTCACTGGTTAGTCTGGCCTGAGGCCAAGCAGACCTGGGCCCAGGCTAGGAAGCTGGCCAGCTGCTCGGATTAGTGAGCTGGCTGCCCAGGCTGGAAAGGGCCAGCTGCCCTTGCGGGAAACCAGACCTGCCACCAAGCCAAGCAGTTTTTAATGGATTCTTGTCATGTTGTGCGCCAGATGTAGATGTAACCAACCGTCTTATTAAATAAGAAACACAGAACCAATGTAAAAGAGAAAGTCAAGAGATCAGAGCTCAGAGCTAAAATCTCACCCTTCCTCCTGCAGTGGTCCTAGCTTCCCAAAAGAGAGCTATTTCTTGTGTGTCTGTCCTTTCATAGTATTTTGTTCTGCCTTCTCATTGGTTATAAACCCAAACACATGACTGCCTCGTCACTGTCTGTATGTACAGCCCTCTAGGTCTTAAAGGCATATGTCTCCAATGCTTTCTGTATCCCTGAACACACAGAGATCTATGGGATTAAAGGCGTTTGCCGCCGCCGTCGCCGCCATCGCCGCCGCCACCGCCGCCGCCGCTCCGCCACCACCACGCTCTGTCTATGGCTCTAATAGCTCTGACCCCCGGGCAACTTTATTTATTAACATACAATTAAAATCACATTTCAGTACAATTAGAATACCACCACAGAGGAGAGCCTCAGCTGAAGGATTGCCTGCATCATATTGGCCTGTGGTCACATCTGTTGAGCATTTGCTCTCTATTTTTCTCTTTTAGTTTTTAGTTTTTAGTTTTTTGAGACAGGGTTTCTTTGTGTATTCTGACTGTTTTGGAATTCACCGTGTAGACCAGAATTGCCTCAACTCAAATTTTGCCTGCCTCTGCTTCTGAGTGCTGACATTAATGGCATAAAAGATGTGCATGACCACTACCATCCTCTGACTATATTCCCAATTTTCAAATGGAGTTTTGGGGCTACTAAGATGCAGCCTATGATGCAAGCCTGTAGACCTGAGTTTGATTCCTGAAACCCACTTAAAAGAAGGAGAGACACAAAACTGTCCTCTGACCTCCACATGTGCATACAAGTGCTCTCTCTCTCTCTCTCTCTCTCTCTCTCTCTCTCTCTCTCTCACACACACACACACACACACACACACACACACACACGCACGCACGCACACGTGCGCGCGCGCGCGCACACACACACACACTTTAACTAATTACTTAATTAATTTAAGATTGAATTTGTAATTATATCTACCTCATAGGCTGTGTCAAGTTCTTGGGATGGACTTCCACTTGGTTTATACAGTAAACATGGAGGATTGTAGTGGCCAGCTACATGTCACTGTCAGCATCCCTCAGACCCAACCCCAGAAGCAATATCTATATTTTCTCATGACCTCATAGCACTCACGGGAGAGAGACTTGGCACTCTGCCAGTCACTGACTTGAGCTGGTTGGGGTGTTGAGCTGTCCCTTTCTCTGTCTCTGCAACAGCACTGATTCAGGCTCTGTCACCATCTACAGTAGCTCTGCAGGTCGGGACTGTGTGTGAGGGTGCACATATTCTACTTCTGTGCTATACACACAGTAGTCACAGGGGCCGTGTGCTGACTGGACACTGTCAGAGCACAGTTACAGGACTCTAAAGAGAAGTCACTGAGTCTTCCCCTACTTAGGATGAAACTCCTTCTGCTGGTCACTCTGCTCACTGGTAGCACCCTTGTCCCTTAAGAGTGAACCACACCTCTCTTGTCTTCAATGTACAGCTTCCTAATGGTCACATCTGAAGTTCTGGTTTGGGGTTCCCTTTGGGATCCAATGGCCTCTAGGTTGGGGTTCTCTCATCCCCCCATGGTGACAACATCTGTCACCTTTAGCTTCTAGGTCTGGACTCAGATGACTCCTTATAAAAGTTCACTACATTCACCTACCAAGCAAAGAAAGCCCCTTCTACCTCTGCTGTATTGCCCTGGCACCAATTTACTTGGGCTTAAGGTGCCCTGGCAAATTTTTCTTGTCCTTTTAAGAAAGGACACAAAGGAATGAGTTTGCATCCTGTGTCTTCTTCAGTCACTCTCCACCATGTCTTTAGAGCCTGGGTCTCTCTCTAAACATGACACTCAACTTTAGCTAGCCTGACTGGCCAACAAGTTTTGGGCATACATGCTCCCTACTGCCCAACAGAGTTACAGATGCCCCAAGCACATCTTGCCTTTTACAAGGGCTCTGGGCATCCTAGGTCAGGCCTGCATGCACTTTTGACAACTGCTTTACCAACTGTGCTGTGGGAGCCCACAAAAGGTTCCCAGTTAGATCTGAGGTTGCTTTATACAGTAGGGCTGCATTGTGGGATGGCTGGACCACATGCATGGTTACCAGGTGTCTGAGGTGGTCTGCACTTGGCTGTGCTGGGGGGAGGTCTTTTCCTCCACCACTTGACATTCATCTAAAAGCCCTTTGGAAGAGACCATCAGGCCTGATGGATGAGGATCTAGGCCCTCCCGAGGCTATCCTGTGTTTTCTGACTGTCCCTTTCTATCTCTCTTTCTATCTAATATATCCTGCTGCTCCTGTTCAAGAGCACTCTGGAAAAAAGTGGGGGTGAGATGGCCCCCACATGGTGCCATCTCCCCAGCCATACAACAAATGATTTTCTTTTATTATAAATGTGTTCCAACTATTTGGGCACCCAATGCACTTTTGTGTCTTTGACTCTCAACCCTGAGTCTGCACAAATGGCAGGGCCACTGGTTTCTTTTGGTTACAAATCATAGAGAGCATGATCATGGGCTCCACTCAATTTCCTTTCTTATTTCTCTGCAAACCAAAACAACCCCTGTGAGGACTTCATCTGCAACTGTGACCACCAGGCTGCCATCTGCTTCTACAACACTCCGTACACCAAGCATTACAAAAGCATTCACTGTTAGACTTGTCACCTCAGTGACTGGCACATCTTCCCTGCCTGCCTGGTTTTGTTCACTACACACTGTGCCCTCTGTAAAGCACCAATAGAAAGAACTCAGCTTTGGAGATTGTATTCTCTGTCCACTAAACCTTTCAAGATCCTCAGAGAACATTGCTCCATCTAGCCCTTGAAGCTGAAGATGAATAGAAAAAACATTGGCATTAGGGGAGCACCTTGAAGAATGGGTGATGAGCCGGGCCATATTGTTTATCCCAGCACTCTGTGGTAGAGAGGAAGAGGCAGAAACAGAAGCAGAGTCAGGCAGATCTCTTGAGTTCAAGGCCAACCAGTTTAAAAATCGAGGTCCAGGACAAACAGGACTATTATACCAAAAAATTCTCTTTGGAAAAATGAAAAAAAAAGGAGGAGCAGGAGGAGAAGGGGACAGAAAGAGAAGGGTTGGGACACTTGAGGCAGGGAAAAGAACAGGAAGAGAGGGGTGGGGAGGGGAGGAAAGAGAAGACAGAGATATAGGAGGGGAGCGAAGAGAGAAAGAAGAGGTATCACGTGGTTACTAAAGGAATATCTTGTCCCCCAAAACACTGGACTCAAAGTGCTTGTGCTGTGCACTCACCACAGGAAGTTGGATGTAGGAAACCAAACTGGACTGAGAGTAAATGACCTGAAGGCAGGATTACATCCTGGTGACTTTCCAGTCTTCACTGTGCCTAAACACATGCCACAGGAGAGTTGTCCCTCCAAAGTACACAGCAGAATAACTTTTTGAACAACAACAAAAAAAACACAACACATCGTCATCTCTAACTTGCTCAGTCCTCTGCCTTCCCATCCTCAACGTCATTCCCATTCCTGTCCAAATGTCAGGTCTCACCCCTCCCAAGGTCAGTTCTGGTGAGCAATAGGTGCAGCTAGAGCCACCTGGGCAGGCACAGGGACCTGTAGTAGCTGGTAGTGACTGTCCAGAGTCTTGGTGGAAGGATCAGAGATCTTGAGCGAGAAGACAAGCAACTCAAATCATCACCTACTGGTTGTTATCCAGGTAAGAGTTCAGAAGTGGGGAGAAGGAGTTTGCTTTGGTGTTAAGTTAGAGGCTACATGACAGATGGCCATTCACAGAAGCCAGAGAGCGTTGGGCCAGCAGACACTGTTCACAAGCCACCATGTCGATGCTGAGAATTGAACCCATTCCTCAGGAAGAGCAGAAAGTGCTCTTAAGTGCTGACCATCTCTCCAGGCCCTGCAATGGTTGGTTGTCAGCTTCACACACTGGGTAGGGAGAGCCTCAGCTGAAGGATTAGCTGCAGCATATTGACCTGTGGGCACATCTGTTGAGCATTTACTTTCTTTCTTTTTCACTTTTTAGATGTTGGTTTCTGGTTTCTTTTTCTTTTTTTTAATTAATATTTTTTTCATTCATTTTACACACAAAAGATGCCCCTCTTCCTTCCATCGCTCCCTCCAGCTTTCCCCCTAACCCACCCAGCACAGGAAGACAAGGCCTCCCATGAGGAGGCACATCCAGTAGAGGCAAGTCCAAGCCCTTCCCCTGCCTCAAGGCTGCACTAGGTTCCCATCAAGGGTATTGGACTCCAAAAAGCCTGCTCAAGCACCAGGGAGCGATTCTAATTCTACCACGAGGGGGCGCTCCAAGCACACCAAGCTACGCAACTGTCTTACCACGCAGAAGGCCTAACTCAGTCCAATGCAAGCTCCACAGCCTTTGATCCAACTTTCATGAGTTCCCACTAGTTTGGTTTGGTCGTCTCTGCAAGATCTGCATCATGATCCTAATGCACTTGCTCATAGAATCCCTCCTCTCTCCTACTAAACTCCTGGAGCTCTGCTTGGTGTTTGGCTGTGGATCTCTGTGTCTATTTCCATCAGTCATTGGAGAAAAGTTCTGTGATGACAGTCACAGTATTCACTGATCTGATCACTGGGGCAAGCAAGTTAAGTTCAGGCACCGTCTCCACTGTTTCTAGTAGTCCAAGCTGGGGTTATCCTAGGGGATTCCGGGCAATTTCCCTAGTTTTTTGAGACAGGGTTTCTTAGTGTATCTCTTGATGTCCTGGAACTCACTTTGTAGACCTGGCTGGCCTCAAACTCAAGTATTCTCCTGCCTCTGCTTTTGAATGCTGACATTAAATGTGTGCACCACCACCACCATCTGCTACATTCCTGGTTCTTAAATGGAGTTTGAAGGCTGGTAAGACACAGCATACGATGCAATTCTGTATAACTTAGTTTGATTCCTTAAAGGAAGGAGTGACCTGACTCCACAGAGTTGTCCTCTGCCCTCCACATGTGATCACAAGGTCTCTCTCTCTCTCTCTCTCTCTCTCTCTCTCTCTCTCTCTTTCTCTCTCCATCTGTCTCTCTAACTTTCTCTAACCCTTCCAGCCACCCACCCACACAAACATACACATTAATCAATTAGTTAATACTTAAAGATTAAATTTGTAACTAGATCTACCTCAAAGGCTCGGTCAGTTCTTGGGCAGTCTTTGACCTTAGTTTATACAGTTAACAGGGAAGATTGTAGGGGCCAGTAACTCCTTCTTGGGACCACATGTCACTATGAACATCCCACAGAACCAACTCCAGGAGCAATGTCTATAGACTTCAAACCATCCATGGGGGAGGGACTTGGCACTTTGCCAGTCACTGACTTGAGCTGGTTGAGGTGTTGAGCTAGCCCTTTCTCTGTCTCTGTGACAGCACTGATTCAGGCTCTGTCACCATCTACAGCAGCTCTGCAGGTCGGGACTGTGTGTGAGGGTGCACACATTCTACTTCTGTGCTACACACACAGTAGCCACAGGCCCCGTGTGCTGACTGGACACTGTTAGAGCACAGCTACAGGACTCTAAAGAGAAGTCACTGAGTCCTCCCCTCACTCAGGATGAAACTCCTTCTGCTGGTCACTCTGTTCACAGGTAGGACCCTTGTCCCCTCCGAGTACCCCCCCATCCCAAGTCTTCAATGCACAGCCCCACTGATCACACCTAAAGCTGTTTGGGGTTCCTGTTGGGGTCTATTAGCCTGTGGGTTGGGGTTCCATGTTCACCCTATGTCCACAACAGCTGGCACCTTTACCCTCTAGGTCTGAACTCAGACGATCCCTCAGTAAAGTCCACTACACTCACCGACCAGGCAAAGAAAGCCCCTTCTGCCTCTGCCATATTGCTCTGGCACCGATATCCTTGGCCCTCAGGTGCCCTGGATATTTGAATGTTCTTGTCTTTTAAAAATATTTATTTCTATTTTGTGTGTATGAGTGTTTTGCCTGCATGTGTGTCTGGGAACTGTAGTGAGAAGTGCCTACAGAGGCCAGAAGATGGTTTTGAATGTCCAGAACTGGGGTCATAGACAGTTGTGAGCTGTTATGTGGATGTGGAAGTTCTTCAAGTGCTCCTAACTGCAGTTCTTATTTTTTTATGACATTGTCATGTGGCTCAGGATGTCCTCAACCTCAACATTATAGCCCAGACTTGCCTCAACTACCCAAGTGTTAAGATTACATACACGTCTGACTTGCTTCTGCAATTCATTTTTTCCTTTATTTTATGGGACAGGGTTTATCTGTGTAGCCATGTCTGTCCTGGAACTCACTCCATAGATAAGGCTGGTGTTGAACTGAGATATCCACCTGCCTCTGTGTCCAGAGTGTTGGGATTAAAGTCCTGCAACACTATGTCCTGGCAACCTTGAACTTCTGATCCTCTTGCATCTCCCTGCAGAGTGCTGGTATTATGTAGTGTGTGTGTTCCACTGTACCTGGCTTCTCCTTAGTTTAATATTGACCAAGTATCCCACTGCAGACTGAGTCCTGGCTTTTTTCACCTACTCCTCGGGCAATGAACAGTTTGTTGTGTCAAATGCTGACATTACAATGATGATCTGACCATTAGCCTATGAATGGTCATACAAGAGATTCCTTCTAATTCTTCCAGTGTAAAACAATCAGCATGTGTTGGCTGCTACTCTGGCTCAAGGTCTCAGCTAGAACTGTGATGAATCCCACTGCTGGCTAAGGCTAGGGTTTCACCTAGGCTTGAGTAGAGGTGGGGCAGCTTTCAAACTCAAGAGATGCTTGGATTGTGGGGTTATGGAACTAAGAGGTCAGTTTGTCCCTGCCTGCTGACTGGAGAGTGTTCTCAGCTCCTCAACACAGGGACCACAGGGTAGGTCACAGTGTGATGGCTATCTGTCCTGACAGTGAGAAATGAGAAGGCAAGCAAGGCAAAAGGCAATGTCTATAGAACTTAGTCCTGGGGAGTCAGTGTTGTTCATTTATAATCCTACCGCTTGGGAGGCTGATGCCAGAGTGTTGCTAGAGTCAGAGGCCTGGGTTACAGAATTATTCCCTGTCTCAAATAAGTAGACAACTTCCTGCACAGGCCTGGCTGCCCTCTGATCTCCTCATGTGTAACATGACATTTATGAGTGCTCCCAAGTGCTTGCTTTCAACTTGTGTTGGGGCAAGCAAACACACACACACACACACACACACACACACACACACACACACACACCTCTATTCACTGTTCTCCTGATGCAGGGGCTGTTAGGAGTCTAGGAGGAAGTGTCAGGAGTGATGGTCATGCTTTATTGTGGGCCATGACACAGTTACAGTTGTAGTAATTGATAGTTCAGATGTCACCCCACCAGAGGACTGATTCTCAGATAGGGTACCCTGTCAGGCAAGTTCTTAAGGCTGCCATCTCTGAATCTGTTGCTTTCATCTGCAATTTCACTTGTGCAAGAACAGCTCTGACATCTCCTCATTTACCATGCATTTTCATGGAATGTGCACTTGTAATCTCATGATTCCATCTCAGTCTTATGGGCACACGTATATCCCTTTCTTTCATTTGCTGTAGCAGCCTGATCTGAACCCTGAAGAGGACCTTGAGGCTGGAACTCAAAGGCTTCTCTATAAGGAAGCTAGCAGGCAGGTATCAGACTCCTGGTAAAGCCAAGTGGGATTGATGGAGTGTGCTGTGCATTTTTCCAGCAGGTGCTACTGCACCCCGAATCAGCCCTCAGGCTGGGTGGCGCTTTGGCAATCTGTTCCAGTGCACCATCCCTTTGCTTTTTCCCTCCCCTGATCCCATCTCCTATGGCTGCTACTGTGGCTTTTTCATGTGGAGCCAATGGGAGAAAGACTTAGACAGGTGAGTTATCCATCTGGGGGGAGACTGGAGTGTCTGGGCTGGGGTGGGGACAGGACACAAGCAGAACATCTCATGAGGCATGAATAGAAGACATGCATTCATACAACTTTTATTTTTTATTATTTATTGTTTGTTTTGTTTCCAGACAAGGGTTCTCTGTGCATCCCTAGTTGTCCTAGAACTGTCTGTGCAGACCAGGCTGGCCTTGAACTCAGAGATTTCCAGCCTCTGCCTCCTGAGTGCTGATATTTAAGGTGTAAATCAACACCTCCAGCATGTATTTTCTACTCTTGTCATGTAAAGAAATCAGTCCAAGCGGACCATGTATCTAGTGGTCCCTAAAATTGAATGTGTGAGATGTAAATATTGGACAATGCTGGTCTCAGGCACAAATCTATAGCATGGCCAACCATCACAGCCCCTATCAAAACATCAGCTTTGACTGTAAAATGTCAATGAAACTTTGGAATATATAATTTCACTATGTTCATGGAGCTTTGTTTAAAAAAAATCACTTTTTGGCTACAGGGTCTCACTTATGTATCCGTGGCTGATCTCAAACTTAGAAATCCATCTGCCTCTGCCTCCCAAGTACTGAGAATAAAGAAAGACACTTCCACACTCCACAGAAATGGCTTTCAATAAAAATGTGCTTAATAAATGTCACAGTTTTTTGAGCTCAGGGAACATTACTTCTGGAACATCACGTTTAAGTCTTCCTGACTTGTTTGAGAAAGTCGGCAGGTGAGAACTGACCTCCTGTGGGTCCATAGTCCTCCCTCAGCTGTTCCTTCCTCTCTCCAGTTGCTGCCAGACTCGTGACAACTGCTATGCTCAGGTCAAGAATCTGGAAAGTTGCAAGTTCATCACAGGCATCCCCTATGGAAGCTCCTACTTATACTCATGCTCTGGGAATGAGATCACCTGCAGTGGTAGGTCTACACTCCAGGACCTCTGGACTCTGCTTTCTCCTGGGCAGGTTTGGAAGGGGCACAGAAGTGACAAGGACAGCCACCATTTAGTGGTCATTTCCTTCACCCCATTTGACATCACAACAGCCTTATCAGGTAGACACTAAAATACAGATGAAGTCTGAAGCTTTAATATTATTAATCACTTTCAACAAAAAATGAGGAGTTACATATTGGGGTAAGAGATCAGAGAACAGGGAGCTATCACCAGTTGCTTTCTACCACTTCTGTTCTCTCTTCCATACGGCTGAGATCCTCTCTAAGCCCCATTCTACCACTTCCTGTCTCCTCTCTGTCTATAGTCCTCCAAATATCTATTGTCAGCTAATGGCTTGCTCTGCCCTCTGCTTTATTTGTCAGAAGAACACAATCAAAATATCACACAACAGAGGTCCCTGATGGGGAAGATAAGGAAGCCTGGGCCAGATGCCCAAGGTCAACAGCTTAGAAGTGATGACATTTGGTTCAGGATCAATCATCTATATCATTCCAATGCCTTTAAAAAAACATTTCTGGGTTTTAAATATTTGTGGGGTAGTTATGCCTGTGGGACAGCACACCTGTGGAGTTCTGAGGACAACTTGCAGGAGATTGTTCTCTCATTAGACCATGTGAGTCCTGGGGAGGGAACTCAGGTTCAGAGCTGGCAGCAAGAGCATTTATTCCCTGAGTCCATTGTCTGCCCAAAGCCTCTCTGCCCTATAACCTGCAACGTTTACGGATACATTATTTACCAAACACTTTTAAGCTACATTATTGGCTATAAGCCAAATACTGAATTAAACACCTATGCAGGGCAAGATTTATCATTCCCATTTAACAGGTGAGGATTCAGAGGGCTGGGAATACAGCTCAGTTGTTAGAGTGCTTGCCTAGTATTTGCAGAGTTCTGGGTTCCAACTCCAGAACCCATGAATTAAGTGTGGTGGTGCATACCTGTAATCTAGCCCTGAGGAGGTGGAGGCAGAAGGATTGTCTTAAATCATATAATTTTAGAAGTGGTAGTTGGCATTTGTAGGTTTCTGGGTTTTAAATTAAACATATATCTCTTGATTTTTTATTTATTTATTTTTTGGTTTTTCGAGATAGGGTTTCTCTGTGTAGCTTTGCACCTTTCCTGGAACTCACTTGGTAGCCCAGGCTGGCCTCGAACTCACAGGGATCTGCCTGCCTCTGCCTACCAAGTGCCTCTTGATTTTTATGTATAGGAATGAGGTGGCATCCTGTGTCTCCTTCAGTCACTCTCTTCCATGTCTTTAGAGCCTGGGTCTCTCTCACTGAACTGGTCACTCACCTTTAGATAGTCTGACTGACCAACAAGTTTTGGGAATCCATGCTCCCCACTTCCCAATAGAGTTACAGAGGCCCCAACCACACCTTGCATTATGCATGGTCCCTGGGCATCCTAGGTCAGGCCCTCAGGATTGTATGTCAACCGCTTTACCAACTGTGCCATCTCCCCAGCCCACAACAAATAATATCTTATTATCAGTGTGTTCCAGCAATTTGGACAACCCAATGTCCTATTGTGTGCTTTGTCTCTCAACCCTGAGTCTGCACCTATGGGAGCTGCACCACTGTCTTTTTGTTACAAATTGTAGAGAGCAGGGTCATGGCCACACTCAACTTCCTTTCTTCTTTCCCTTCAGACAAAAACAACCCGTGTGATGCCTTAATCTGCAACTGTGACCGCCAGGCTGCTATCTGCTTCTCCAAGCAGAACAAAGGTGTTCAGTGTTAGACTTGTCACCCCAGTTACTGCTACACCATCCCTGCCTGCCTGGTTGTCTTCACTACACACTGTGCCCTCTAATAAAGAACCAATTGAAAGAACTTGGCTTTGGTGATTGTAGTCTCTGTCTACCAATGTAAATAGATTCTCAGAGAACATCACTCTTTCTAGTCCTGGAAGCTGAAGTATAATGGGAAAGATGTTTCCAGGAAGCAAGCATCTTGAAGGGTGATTGATGAGCCCAGTCATGCCTTTCATTCCAGCACTCTGGAATGATAGGGAGAGGCAGAGGCAGAGGAAGGCAGATTTCTTGAGGTCAAGGCAAACCTGGTCTAAAAGAAAGTTCTAGGACAACCAGGACTATTACACAAAGAAACATTGTCTTGAAGAAGATGAAGAAGGAGGAGGAGGAGGAGGAGGAGGAGAAGAAGAAGAAGCTAGTTTAAGATACCTTGTTTAAAATACATAGTGCGGTAAAGGAGGACTGCTGTGAAATATTATTTTAAGATGTGTTACATTTGATTATGCTATGGAACATTTGTCTTAATGATGTAAAGATGTGTTGTATTTGTTTAACTCTGTGAAGCTGTGTTACTGTGCCTGTCCAAAACATCTGATGGTCTAATAAAGAGCTAAATAACTAAAACCAATGAAGGAGAAAGGATAGGTGGGGCTGGCAGGCAGGAAAGAAAGGTTTACAGAACTAGAGAAAGCTAAAAGCCCAGAGGCAAAAGACAGAAGGGATAATGTAGTTAAGAAAGTGTGGCTGTAAATAAGTCAAGCTAAGGTCGGGCATTCATAAGAAAGAATAAGCTTCCCTGTGTTTATTGGTGGAGTTAGGAGGTGGGCCCACCAAAAAGCCAAAAGAATAAAAGAGTAAAACAGCCCACTACAGGGTACAGAAAAGGGAAGGGGAGGGGAGAGATGAGGCAGGGATAGTGATGAGAAAGAGGGAGGGATGGGAAGGAAAGAAAGACAGAGGTAGAAGGGGAGAGAAGAAGGATGCAGTGTCACGTGGGCACTAAAGGAACATCTTGTCCCTAAAAATACTGGAATTGAAGGGGTGGGGGATGTGGTGGAGGGCAGGATGCTGGTTTTGGTGGCATACACCTTTAATCCCAGCACTTGGGACCAGAGATAGGCAGATCTCTGTGAGTTTGAGGCCAGCCTAGTCTACAGAGCAAGATCCAGGACAGGCTCCAAAGGCACAGAAAAACCTTGTCTCAAGAAACCAACAAAAACAAACGAATAAAAAAACTGGAATCAAAGCCCATCTGCTGTGTGCTACTCCAAGGAAGTGGGATGTAAGAAACCAAACTGGACTAACAGTAAATGACCAGAAGGCAGGATTACACCCTGGTGACCTTCCAGTCTTCACTGTGCCTAAACACACCACAGGATACATGTCCTGCTAAAGCGCACAGCAGCCTAACTTTTTGAAACAAACAAAACAGAACATATTGTCATCTTCTCCTCTACCTTTCTCTATCAAGGGACTCCTCAGGTGAAGACAGGTTAACCTCTGGTTCCCTGGTCAACCAGGCTGGTTTAGGGCTATGTGGTCCTCAGTCTCCTTTTCTTTAAGAAACAGCTGCCCAATCCTCTGCATTTCCAATCCCAGCCCAATCCCCAGTCATATCCTAAAGCTCAGGCCTCACCTCTACAAGATCAAGTCTGGTGAGCCACAGGTGCAGCTACAGCTGCCTGTGCAGGCTCAGTGACTGACAGTGTCTGCCCAGAGTCCTGCTGGAAGGGTAGGGGGAGCTTGATCATGGAGACAACCAACTCTACTCACCCTCTACATGGTTGTTATCCAGGGTAGAGGTGAGAAGTGGGGAAAAGGAGGTGCTGGGGTGCTAAGTTAGAGGGCACATGAGAGGTAACTAGATACAGAGAGCCAGAGGGCATTGGGCCAGCAGACACTGTTTGCCGGCCACGCTGTGGGTACATTGATTTGAACCTGCTTCCTCTGGAAGAACAGAAAATGCTCTTAAGTACTGAGGCAAATCTCCAGCCCTTGTAATGCTTGATTGTCAGCTTCACACACTGCGTAGGGAGAGCCTCAGCTGAAGGATTGCCTGCATCATATTGGCCTGTGGGCACATCTGTTGGGCATTTATTGTCTTTCTTTCTTTTCTACTTTTTTTTTGTTTTTGGTTTTTTGAAGCAGAGTTTCTTTGTGTATCTCTGCCTGTCCTGTAATCCATTCTGTAGATCAGGCTAGCCTAAAACTCTGATATTCGACTGCCTCTGTTCCCTGAGTCCTGACATTAAAAGGGTGTACCACCACCATCTGGCTACATTCCTAGTTTTCAAATGTAGTTTGTGGGCTACTAAGATGCAGCCTGTGATGTAAGCCTGTAGACCTGAGTTCCATTCCTGAAACTCATTTAAAAGTGGGAGAGAACTGAGTCCACAGAGTTGTCCTCTGACCTCCACATGTGCACACATTGGCTCTCTCTCTCTCTCTCTCTCTCTCTCTCTCTCTCTCTCTCTCTCTCTCTCTCTCACACACACACACACACACACACACACATACACACACATACATTGTTAATTAAAGATTAAATTGTAACTGGATATACCTCAAAGGCTGTGTGAGGTTCTTGGATAGACTTAGTGCTTACTTTAATGGAGTATTGCTTGGGCCAGCTACTTCTGCCTGGGGCCACACGTCACTATCATCATCCCTCAGACCCAAGCCCAGGAGCAATCTTCTTATGACCTCAAACCATCCATGGGAGAGGGACTTGTCACTTTGCCCGTCACTGACTTGAGCTGGTTGGGGTGTTGAGCTAGCCCTTTCTCTTTGCCTCTGTGACAGCACTGATTCAGTCTCTGCCACCATCTACATTAGGTCTGCAGGTCGGGACTGTGTGTGAGGGTGCACATATTCTACTTCTGTGCTACACACACAGTAGTCACAGGGGCCGTGAGCTGACTGGACACTGTCAGAGCACAGCTACAGGACTATAAAGAGAGAAGTCACTTGAGTCCTCCCCTCACTCAGGATGAAACTCCTTTTGCTGGTCGCTCTGCTCACAGGAAGGATCCTTGTCCCCTCTGAGTGGCCTCCCCCCATCCCAAGTCTTCAATGCACAGCTTCCTACTGGTCACACCTGAAGTTCTGGTTTGGAAGTTCTCATTGGGGTATAATAGCCTCTTGGTTGTTGTTCTCTGCTTACTCCCTTGTTCACAACAGCTGGCACATTTAGTCTCTAGGTCTGAACTCAGGTGATTCCTTAGAAACATCCACTATAGTCACCGACCCAAGCAAAGAAAGTCCCTCCTGTCTCTACCATATTGCTCCCATTTCCTTAGGCTTACCGTGCCCTGGCAATTTGATCTTTTCTAATCCTTTTAAAATACATTGACTTTTATTTTATGTGTATGAGCCCTTTGCCTGCATGTATGTCTGTGAACTGTGAGCAGCGCCTACAGAGGCCAGAGGAGGGGTCTGATCCTCCAGAACTGGGGTCATAGGCAGTTGTGAGCTATCTCGTGACTGCTGGACATGAGCCTGGGTCCCACACAAGCTCAACAAGTGCTCCTGACTGCAGAGCCATCTCTCAGCCCTGATTATTATTTTTACAGGATTATATAATTCTGACTCAGGCTGTCCTCCAACTCAACATTTTCTCCAAGACTAACCTCAGCCTCTCAAGTGTTAGGATTACACACAGAACTATAAAGAGAGAAGTCACTTGAGTCCTCCACACACTCAGGATGAAATCCTGCTGCTGGTCGCTCTGCTCACAGGTAGGATCCTTGTCCCCTGTAGGTGACCACCATCTCCATGATCTTCAATGCACAGTTCCCCAATGGTCACACCTGAAGTTTGGGTTTGGGGTTGCAATTCTTTGTTGTTGTTGTTGTTGTTATTGTTCCCATTTTACATGAGATGGTTTCTCTGAGTAGTGATGGCTGTCTTGGAACTCACTCTATAGACCAGAATGGCTTCGAATTCAGATATACACCTGCCTCTGCCTCCAGAGTGCTGGGATTACACAGTGTATGTTCCACTGTACCTGGCTTCTCCTGCATTTTAATGCTGACCAAGTATCCCACTGCAGACTGAATCCTGGCTTATTTAACAACTCCTCAGCTGATGAACAGTTTGTTGTGTCAAATGCTGACATTACAATGATGATCTGACCATTATCCTTGCCTATGAGCTGTGCATGGCCATACAACAGATTCCTTCTAATTCTTCCAGTGTAAAACAATCAGCATGTGTTGGCTGCTGCTGTGGGTCAAGTTCACAGATAGAACTCTGATGAATCCCACTGCTGTCTAAGGCTAGGGTTTCACCTAGTCTTGAGTAGGGGTGGGGCAGCTTTCAAACTAAGAGATGGTTGGATTGTTGGTCAGTTTGTCCCTGGCTGCTGACTGGAGAGTGTTCTCAGCTCCTCAACACAGGAACCACAGGGCAGTTCACAGTGTCGTGTCTGTCTGTCCTGACAGTGTGAAAGGAGCAGGCAAGCAAGGCAAAAGGCAATGTCTATAGAACTTAGTCCTGGGGAGTCAGCTCAGCCTGGTACAGTGGTGTTCATTTATAATCCTACCACTTGGGAGGCTGAGGCCATAGGGTTGTTACAGAGTCAGAGGCTAGCCTGGGTTACAGAGTAATTTACTGTCTCATATAGGTAGACAACTTTCTGCTGAGGCCTAGTGACTTGAGTTTGGTCTCCAAGACCTACATAGTGGAGGGAGAAAACCAACTCCCTAAAGCTGTGATCTGACCTCCTTATGTGTAGCATGACATTTATGAGTACTGCCAAGTGTGTGCTTGCGAACCCCTGTGTGAGTAAACATACACACACACACACCCCTATATTCACTGCTCTCCCCATACAGCATCTGATAGGAATCAAGTAGGAAGCTAGTAGGCAGGCATCAGTCCCTTGGTAAAGCCAAGTGGGATTGATGGCGTGTGCTGTGCATTCTTGCAGCAGGCGCTACTGCACACAGCATCAGCCCTCGGGCTGTGTGGCATTTCGGCAATGCATTCCAGTGCATCATTCCTTGGATCAGTACCTTCCCAGAGTACATCTACTATGGCTGCTACTGTGCCTTTGTCGACT
>NW_023504368.1:0-3211 GCF_004664715.2 Peromyscus leucopus
GTATTTATAGCATATATAATATATACCAACATTTTTTTACAAACACATTATGTATTATCTCTCTAATGCAGTATATTGAATCAACTTAATTCATTTAGTTCTTATAGAAGTCTAAGATATATAAATATGCTATAAAGAGGGTATGTATATCTAAAGACTGTATCTTTAAAAATATAATTTCAAATATATTAAAAGACTCAGACCCACCACCTATGGGCACTTGGGAGGCATTGGGTCTTATCCAACACAGAAATACAAGACTTATCGAAAACAAAGTTTTCCAGCACCAAACATGGAAACCTATTTATACTGAAATCTCATGGGTAGAGTATTCTCATATAGTTGCTTGTTGTTCTCTTTGTGTATTTCCAGACTCTGGAAAAAGCCGGAAGGGTGAGGGAAATTCCTTAAGCTGGTTTTCGTGCATATAACGGCCAAGAAGTTTAACCTAGATCCCTGATTACCCACACCCTGACTCTCGTAAGGTCAATGAAGCAATTCGGCTCATGAAAAACGGGCAATGGTAAAAGTCGTTTTTAATCTGTGTGTGTGGGGGGCGGGGGGACAGCTTGTCACTGCTGCAAATGCTGCATAAAAAAAAATCCCTGAGGAGCTCAGAGCCTCCCCTGCCCTCTGAATGTGGCTTTATTGCTGATTTTATAAATAATGATCTGCAAGTACTAAGGTAGTAAATATCTTAGATTATTTTTTTTCTTAGCATTTATTTTTTATACAACAGAACTAAGGTGTCATCCATGAAGTTATGGTCCAGGTTTAGGACAATAGTTTAACAGAGTGAAGAAAACAGCTTACAGAGCTTCGCAGGTAAAAAGCACTTGCCACAAGGTGAACATCTAATCCCCAGCAGTACACTTAAAGATGGAAGAGAGACTGACTCCACAAGGCTGTCCTCTGACTTCCTCATGCACACCTTAGTCACGTCTACCCCACTCCTCCCCAGAATAATAGAATAGAATAGGAAAAGAAAAATTGAGTCATTTACAAAGAGGCACTGTTGTCATGTTTTATTTCTGTGTGGGGACTGTCTTTAAGATTCTAATTCTGCACACACATTGAAATAATTATGAATGAACTTATGTGTATTGGACTATGTTAGAACAATGGCTATCAACCTTCCTAATGCTGCAGCACTTTAGTACCATTCATCTGGTTGTGGTGAGCCCAACTGTAAAATTATTTTGTTACTACTAAATAACTGTAATTTTGCTAATGTTATGAATTGTAATGCAAATATCTGGTGTTCATGATATCTGTTTTCAATCCCAAAGTGATTGTGACCCACAAGTGAAAAGGAAGCAACCATCAAAACCATGTTAAAAGAAACTCATCAGAGACATCTAAAACAATACCTCATAAATCATGATGTTCTAAACTCTGCCATTATCAATGGCAAAAACACAAGAGATCACATAACAGCTGAATAGTATAATCAAATGGATTTGATCTCTAATTTTTTAGGCAATGGGAGGGGTACAAAATTCCATATATATAAAACCCGTATCTTTGATGAAAGAACTTATGCTATTTTATATCTCATGAAGAAACAAGAGAAGCTTGCAATTCTTCATCCTCATTGATCTTTGAGCTGTGTTTCATTTCAGACAACCAACAATTCCATGTCAAAGTCTCTCTAGAACTCGTTTTTACCAAATTATATGTTGCTTTCATCCTTTGTTTACACTGAGATGTATATACTTCATCATCCTACTGGTTTAGGAATGTCTGTGAGGAGGAAATCTTGTCTATGATATCTATACTATCATCCCATGGAGAATTATATGTGAACAGGCAGACTCCAGTGCCAAAACCCTGTCTCCATCTTTTTCTTCATGTTCTTCATATAGCCACATCTTGCCACTAGCTGAGAAAACAGAACAATAATAAATGTAAGTTGTAATTTTTAGTTAAATTTCTAGTCAATTTTTTGTTTTACTGTTAAATATGTAAATAGTAATAGTGCTGTAAAAATTATTCAATATTAACAATTCCTTCAGGTTCAATCTAATGGTGTACTTTAAAACTAAGGTATCATGCTAGTCTTATTTTGATTAAAGAAATCGAATGAGAGAGTAAAAAAAAAAAAAAAAAAGATTCCTAATTCTGATACCTCTTTTAATCTCCCCAGTAGAAACTAACATAAATGACATCAGCCACTTCTTGCAGTTTAAAAACTCCTCACCTGTTTTTTACCCTGAGAACTATGTTATTTTGTTCGTGTTCTAGCAGTTCTTATCTGCCACTTTTTACCCAACCTCAAGGAAAAAGACTCTAGCTTATAGTTTCTAAAACATGAGAATTTTCATCCAAAGCACGCTGCTTCAGAACATCCTCAATGTTTTCTTTCCTTCCTTTCTTTCTTTTCTTTAGGTTTTTTTTTTTTTTGTTTGTTTTGTTTTTTTTGTATCCGCTGTGTCCTGTTACCTTAATTACAAGAGCTGCAGTATTTCATCACTAACTTGGATTCTCTGTATTATTGTGATTTAGAAGAATCAGCCACACAACGCTTTTCTGTTTTACTCGTCTTTGACTCACTCAACAACAACCTTGTATCAGGCTTCTCACCTGACCACACCATCAAAGTTACTCTCACATGACCCAGTGCCAGCAAGGACCAGCCTCCCTTTCACATCTATGTGAAGGTTGATTTGAACCACCCAATGGCACATCTGCAGATGAAGGCACACCAAGATGCTTCATTGGCACAGCTGCCTTTACCTCCTGGACCCACGTGTCCTCACCCACTGGACCCACGTGTCTCACCCCCTGGATCTTCCCACACAGTATGGATCTGCACATGAAGCTCTGTGTATTGTCCACAAGAAATCAGAACTCCCACCAGAGAAGCTACTGGAACTGATAAACAGCTGAGCAAACTTTCAGGTCACAAAACCAACACACAACAATCAATAGTGTGGGTACATAGAAATGGCAAGTTATCTGATATGGAAATCAAGGAAACAATCTCACAGAGTGAGATTGATCTTGCAGATAAATTAGTAACTAGGAACAAATTTAACAAAAGGTGAAAGATCTCTATAATAAAACTGTGAAACACTGCAGAGTACAGTGGTGTGCTTCTTTAATCTAAGCGCCTTGGTGGCCAAGGAGGGCCAACCTATGTGAGTCTGGGGTTAGCCTGGTACTCATAGCAAGTTCAACATAATTTCATTATGATGAAATCATGTTTCCA
>NW_023504369.1:0-9039 GCF_004664715.2 Peromyscus leucopus
ACAGGACATGAGGAACTGTATTGAAGGGTCGTGGTCTTCGGAAGGCTGAGAGCCTCTGCTCCCAGAAGCCTGTGCTGTCTTATGTCCGCTCCCCTGATGTGCCCTTCTCTTGACAGCATTTCAGAGTGGTGTGACTCTTGTTTTCTGTAGGGCCTCTGTTGGCTCCAATGTCAAAAGAATTCTCGAGAGTCTTAGGACAACAGAGTGATGGTAATGCTTTGAGAGTTTTGTTTATTTGTTTTCTACATTTAGTATGAGGTTGGCTGTAAGTTTTAGCTAAAGCAACTACAGAAGAACAAAAGGTATGTAAATCAGAAAAGAAGAAACAAACATTTTGTTTCCAGGGGCTGGAGAGATGGCTCAGTGGTTAAGAGTGCATACATACTTCTCTTCCAGAGGACTCGGATTTGATTTGGTTCAGTATCCACATCAGGAAGGTCACAAATGTCTCTAACTCCAGCTCCAAACCTTTTTGTCCACCCCAGTGATATGCACTCACACAGACACATAATTAAATAGATTTTAAACAAATATTTTGCTTTCAGATGTAAATATTCTCATGGTTTTGATCTGGAATGTCTCTAAGGACTCCTGTATTGAAGGTTTGATTCCTCCATGCAGCAGTGTTCAGATGTGGACTTTGGGGAAATGATTGTATATTAAAGACTCTGACCTTATCACTGGAAACTTGGTGGACTATTGGGAGGCTGTAAGAACTTCTGAGGCGAGCCCCAGCCACAGGGAGGGAGTACTCAGGGATGTGTCCTTGGGTGCTGTGTGTCTTGCTCAGGCCACGCCGCCACCCTCTTACTTTCTGCCTTCTGAATACCATGAGCAGAGCAGCTTTCCCTGTCATCCTGTCCTGGCTGTGATGTCCTCACCACAGGCCACTGACTCCAGATTGAATGCCCCAAAGGGGGAGCCCAAGTAGAGCTTTATCCCTTTCAGCTGGCTTGTTTTCAAAACATTATTTTGTCACAATAATGGAAAGCTAACACAGATAAACACACACACACACCCCTTAAAGACTTCACTAGTACATGTTAGAACTGAAAAACACTTTCAACAAATTTAAAGAACAGCAAAATCCACAAACAAAAGCTGAGCATCCTGTGTACTTGAAGTACATGTGGTTCCTAGGGGACTTTTGGTCAGCCAGCTCCGTCTACTTGGTGAGCTCTAGCTAATGAAAGACTCTTATCTCTGAAGACAATGTGAATGGCTCCTGAGAAGTACACCCGAGTTGGCCTGTGATACACACACACACACACACACACACACACACACACACACACACATTTATACATTTATACACACATATATACACACACACACATGCACTAACATGCACATTCACATGAATCCATACCTCCTCCCACACAGAAAAATCAGCGTACAAAAAGCAATCTTAGACACTATTCAAAAAGAAATTTAAAAGGTCCCTGTTGGGGCAGTGAGGTGGCTCAGTGTATAAAAGCACTTGCTGCAACAATCTGACTTCAGTCCCTGAAACTCCTGTAAAAATAGAACTGCCTGGAAGCCACAGGCCAGCTGTCCTCAGTGACACAGAGCCACAGAAACAACAGCAGAGACCCTGACTCAACAGGGTGGAGAGAGACAACTGATTTCAGAAAGTTCTCTCTCTCAGCTCCACACTCGAGTCTTGGCTTTTATGCATGCCCTTCCCCACATACACAATAAAATAGCTCAGTTTATAATAAAATCAAAAAGAAGAAATGCTTCAAAATAAGTTTAACTAAGCATGTTAAAGATTGTTCAATTGGAAAAGATTGTGTAGTGATGAAAAGACCGAAAAAACTAACAAACACTAATGGATGAATAGGCTGTGTTCAAAGATTCAAGTAGGTGTCATTGTTAAACTGTGATCCATAGATTTGATGCAATGCACTTTTTTAAAAAGCAGAAATAGAAAAAATAGGAAAAAGTTGTGCAGAATTTCAAGAGACCTGAATAATTAAAACAATCCTGAGCAAAAGATAAAAGTTGGTGGTGTCATACTTTCTGATTTCAAACTCCATTCCAAAACCATAGCAATTAAAATCATACTGAATGGTGTAAAAACAGGTATTTAGACCTGCAGAATACAGTAGCAAGCCCAGAGACAAACTTACATGTATACTCAACAAATCTTTGACACCGGCACAAAGAAAGAACACAATACTGAGCCATGGGAAAAGGACACCTTCAATTCAGTGTAGAGAAAATGAGAAGGAGGAGGAAGGCAATGCAACTGAATCCCTCTTATATCTACACAATAACCCCAAAGAGGTAAAGGACTTTAATAGATTTTAAACCATAAAATTCTAAGAAGAAACATGAGAGAAACTCCATGACATGGATCTTGGCGATAAGTCTTTGGATACAATACCAAAAACCTGACAGCAGAAGACAAAGGAGCTGTGAGGAGTGCAAAGTCAAACAGCTTCTGCACAGCGCTGAGAGCATCTTCAAGACGAGGAGACAATCTCTAGGGCAGGAGGCTATATTTATAGAGCATTCCTCCAGGGGGGTTTGCATCCAAAACACATGACGAGCTCATGCAACCCAGGCACAGAGAATCAATTCAAAACTGACAACAGAAAAAATTCCACAAAGAAGACATCCAATGTTCAACGGGTGTTTGAAAAGAGTCTCAACGTTACTAATATTCATAGAAATGTAAATTAAAACCATGACAAGATATTAATTATCTCACATCTCTTAGGATGGTTAGTATCAAGTCAAAAGAAAGTAAGTGTTGGCAAGGATGTGAACTAAGGGAGTCATTATTCTCTGTGGATGGGAATGGAAATTTCCTTCATAATGGAAAGCATTATGGAAAGTCCTACAGAAATAAAAAAAAAAATGGAGCTATCATATAATCCAGAATTACTATGTTTATGGATATAGTACTTACTTTCAAAAGAAATGAAGCCATCCATATACACAAAAGAAATTAAATCCATGTATTGAGTAGGCAGCTACATTGCGTTCACTGCAACAGTATTCACAATAGCCAAGAAGGATGCTGTGGCAGTTTTCAAAGAGATGTTCTTCGTATGTCTTGGGCGTTTTAATACTTGATTCCTAGTTGGTAGCTGTTTAGGGAGGTTAGGAGGTGTGGCTTCTGGAGGAAACACATCACCAGGGGCAGGCTTTGAGGTTTCAAAAGACTTGCTCCATTTCAAGTTAGCACCTGTGTTTTCCGTTTGTAGGTTAAGATGTGAGCTCTCAGTGGTCGCTCCAGTTCTGAGCCTGCCTGCCTGCCTGCCATGTTCACTGCCTCGGTGTGATGAACTCTTATTCTTCTGGCAACGAAAGTCCCAAATACACCCTATAAGTTGCTTGGTCATGGTGTACGGCAATAGAAAAGTAACTAATACAGAAAAACATTGTTTGTTAGACTAACAGTGGACAGAGAAAAATGTGACGTTGACAGATGTGCATAGTTGAATACTAGTCAGCCTTTAGAAAGAGGGAATCTGGGTTAGGGAGTGGCTCAGGCAGTAAAATGCATGTTGGACAAGCATGAAGGCCTGAGTTCCCTGGTACCTATTTAAAAAAGCAAATACAACTGTGTAGGCCAGTGATCCCAGCACTGGGAGTGAGACAGGAGATCCTGGGGCCTTGCTAGCCAGCCAGCATAGCTGAATTGGTGAGCTCAGGCTCAGCAAGAGACTCAAAACAAGTTGGAAAATCAGTAAGACGCCTTACGTTGAATGTGGCTTCTACATGTACACAAATAAACAAATACTCATGCACACTATGACACACACACAAAGAAAGGGAAAAAAGAGAGAAAGAACAGGAAGGAAGTGTAAGGAAGGAAGGAAGTGTAAGGAGGAAGGGGGAAATCACACTTGCAACAGCAATGAATGGACCTTGCAGGTCCTATGCTCACGAGATGTAACAGGTACAGAAATCAAGCGCCATGTGATCTGAAAAGAGTCTAACAAAGTTAAACCTGCAAGGCAGGGTGTAGAACAGTTTCAAGGTGCAGGAGGACAAAATAGGGGATGTTATAAGTTTAAGATGATTAACTTCTGGGCTAGGTCAGTAGTGTTAAAAATGCACTTAAGGGCCGTGAGATAGCACAGAGGTTAAGATCACTGACTGCTCTTGCAGAGGATGGGGTTCAATTTCCAGCACCATATGGAAGCTCACACTGTCTGTAACTACAGTTCGGGGACCTGACACCTCTTTTGGCCTCTGAGAGCACTGCATGCATGTTGCACAAAAATGCATTGCGGCAAACACCATACACATAAAATAAATATTAAAAAATACATTGAGCACTTGAAATTTCCTAAGCCAGATGATTTTAAGTGTTCTTAGAAATCACCCCCACAAAAATGGTAGTACCAAGGCAGCAAGTTGTCAGTCATTGGCTGTGGCAGTCATTACACAATGCACATGTATATAATTACATTGCATATTCTAATGTGTAGGACATGTCAGTGTAGATCATGTCTCAGAAAAGCTAGGAAAAGAAAAACATTCCATTTCTTCTACATTTCCAAGTCTCTCGCTAATTCTTTCATTTTTTGGTCACTGGATCCAACAAGATCCTTCCTCTTCCTTCTCCTGCTCTTGTTCTTCCAGGCACTTTACAGGAGCCTAGAGTTTAGTGAAGTATGCACAGCCAGACACCCACATGGCACAGATAAGGGACTGTGACAGTCAATCTCCATACTCGGGAGGAATTTCCCCTGAGAGGTTTCAGCAGGTTGGCTGTGGTTGATGTTGCTAGGCAAAGACAAAGTGGCATTAGTGTTTAAGCACAGAGCTGGCCCTTCAGGTTTGATCATGGCATGAGCTGGGACTCAGCTGTCAAGACGCTGAAGACGGGAAACATCTCTGCTCTCCATCCACCTTGACAGCCTGTTTCTGAAATAGAGAAGCCAAAAATGTCCCGAAGACAGTCATATGTTTATGTTTCTCCTGTCTGTAGATCTGGAATAATTAGAGCCCAGAGATAATATCTGAGGTATTTTATGGGACAGGCTCATTCCGACTGTGGAGTGTTTGCTTTTTATTTAGCTCCCTAAATGCACCCGGCACCCGACAAATATGTAGAAGGACAAGTTTCCCGCCCTGGGGAGCTTAGGTTCTGATGCAGACATACACAGAGAGTGGGAAGGATCCTGGGAAGAGTTGGTCGGGAAGGAGGGGCTGAGGGAGGAAAGCTGCCAACCAGGGAAAATAAGGTGTGGAGGGGACAGAGAGGGAATGAAAGATTCTTAAGGAAACCCTCTAAAGCAAACGGGTTGTCTCCTTAGTTCAACACCTTCGAAAGGAAGACGGGGTTGGGGAAAACAGTAAAGGCAGATGCGTTAGTCCTGCAGGCGCAACTGAAGCGTTGAAGGCACCACACGTCAGGCAATGGTGCCACGGGGGAAACTGTGCTACTCTCCTTGTGGTTCCCAAAGTCAGATTCCTGCATCATCTCTTCACCTGCATGGAAACAGGTTCAGATAAGTTAGCCGCTGTGTCTAAGGTGGCAGAGCCACTAAGTGGATAGACATGAATTCAAAGGCAGATTTGACTCCACAGTTACTCGTTTTACTATTTTCCTTCAAGGTAACCTAATGCTAAAAAATGAGGAACCAATGGGAGGGTTAGAAACGATCTGGTCTATAATCAGCTTTTCCTGGTATCCTTGACAAAATATCCATGTACTTGTCTTTGCTTTGTTGGTGGTACATTAGCCCTCCGCCAAAGGAAATGTCACTCTAATAATCTATCCATGTAATTCTCAATTGTATTTTAAAGTGACACTCCAAGTAACCTCTCAGTATATTGATATTTTAATTAAAATTTTCAGTTTTAGATTTTACATTTTGGTGTTTGTTGAGGCAGGCTGGCTTCAAAGTGCTGCACAGCTGAGGATGACCTTGAACTCCTGAAGCTGTGCTCTGGCTTCTGCCTCCTGAGTGTGGGATTACAGGACTGTGCTTTGTGCTCAGCCACTTTTGTGTTTTTAATTAACAAATAATTCTGTATATTTATAGTCAACAATATGGTGTTTTGACGTATGTATATACCATGGAATGATTATTTCAAGCTAGTTGGCATACCCAGCAACTCATATATACTCATTGTTTTTTATGGTGAGAATTTATAACCTTAATAGTTATGAAATATACAGCAGTGTTGCACTATAACTCACTTGGGTCATCTCATGGAATAGAAAGTCTTGAAAGAATGTCCTTCCTGACTGGAATATCATGCACTTCTCCTTGTATCCACGCTTCTCTCTCTAGCCTCTCATAACCAGCATTCAATCCTCTACCCCCGTGCATTGTCCTTTTAAGATTTCATAGATAAGTAAAAATGATGAAATTTGTATTTCTGTGTCTGGTGTATTTTAATCAATATGTTGTCCTTTAGTTTCATCCATGTTGGTGCATGAATTTCCTCCTTTTAAAAGTCTGAAAGTATTCCACTGTCTGTACATAGCATGTCTTCATTTCAAGATCTGTTCTTCCGTTGGTGGAAACTAGGCTGATTTTGAATCTTGGTTGTGTGAATGACAGCATATTTATTTGCAGAAACTGTCCTCCAGTAAGCAGAGGATGCATCTTGAAATCAGGCATCCTTAGTTTGTTTCTAGATCTACTATTTATTTGCTGTACAATCCTGGAAAATCTATAGAGCCTCCCCGAGCTTCAGTGTCTCAGCTGTAAAAATTCTATAAACAGTGTATGAGACAGTATAAGTCAAACACCTAGTGGCTGATGTAGGGAACCTACAGTGATGCTTTTCAAAGGCAAAAGAAAAAAAAAAAGCCAGTCCTCCCTGGGTGCCTTAATTAGACACTTAAAACCATTCCAGTTTTAAGTGTTGAGTGTGAATGCCTTTCTTCTCATTCCTAGGGGCATGCTACTCTTGTCTGTTGCTCTGCTGATTATGGCCAAAGCAATCATTGCCATTAGCACTCACCTGAGGGTGACACCCATGTTACAATAGGGGAGCTGGAATTTCTGCCTACCTGAAGCCATCTCCTGGCATCTATTATCCTGTGGAAGCAGATACAAGACATTTCTCAAGATTTCTGTTTTTTCCTTTGTGCTCTCTACAGCCTGTGTGTGGGTTTTTATCAGTCACCTTGTCTCAGCTCCTTCTAAATGGCCACAACAATCTTCCTCAAATTCTGAGTTTCCAATTTTAAGACTGTAATCAGAGTGTGGGTCCATCCATACGAATATTTTGTTTCTGCACCAAAGGGTATTTGAACAAGAAGCTACCACTTACCTCCAGCAACTACCTGACGACCTGTAACTTCCGTACCTAGAAGGTCTTCCTTTGTTTCTTGAGACAGATCAGGATACACTGTAAGGGAAAGAGAGCCCCTAAAAGATGAAATGAAAGTTTTTTTCCAGTTTAATCTCAAGCTCTTTGCAGAGATAAAAATCAGTTACCCAGAGCATGCAGGCTGGAGGGGTTTGAGGAAGAGTGATAACCGAATCATGTGTTTGTTTCAACACGCAAGTGGGAGGAATGGCTCTATCCTCCCGGAAAAGGAGCATCAGATGGAAGAAAAGCAGTCTCAGCATAGGAAACCTATTGGAAGCGGATGCCAAGATCCACGGCCGAGCCCAGGTGGAGCTCCGAGAATCCAATCGGTGAGAGAAAGGA
The DNA here is from genome assembly GCF_004664715.2 of Peromyscus leucopus. NCBI lineage: Eukaryota > Metazoa > Chordata > Mammalia > Rodentia > Cricetidae > Peromyscus > Peromyscus leucopus. The sequence goes on from NW_023504369.1 coordinate 7,639, forward strand.
GGGATTGTATGAGCAAGAGATATTGAGACCATGATTGGAAAAAGCACATGGAAAATAGACAAACTGGTGGAAACACATGAGCTGTGAACCAATGGCTGAGGAGCCCCCATGGAACTGGACCAGGCCGCTGGATAAGTGAGACAGCTGTTTAGCTTGAACTTTTTGGGAGGCCCTAGGCAGTGAGACCAGGACCTGATCTTAAGGCATGAGTTGGCTTTTGGACCTGGGCTATGCTGGAACACTTTGCTTAGCCTTGGTGTAGGGAGGAGGGGACTGGACCTGCCTCTGCTGAGTCTACCAGGCTGGACTGACTTCCCAGGGGAGACCTTGCCTTGGAGGAGGTGGGAATGGAGGGTGGACTGGGGGAGGGCTGGGGGATGGGAGGAGGAGGACCTCGGAATCCTTGGCTGATATGTGAAATTGAGTTAATTATAAAATAAAAATATTAAAAAAAAGAATGGCTGGCAACATCCATACACAGCTGTCTGCTTCTAATTTCCAGCCCTTTTATCTATCCTGATTTATGTTTGGTAGGAAAAACCTGTCAAAACTTCTGTAATTCTCCTGTAGGCCTGCAAAATGAAGTGCAAACTACCCAGTTCTTCACGGATATCACAAATATTTATTCTCTGACTACTACAGAACGAGCAAGGCTAACTGGCAGCATAAAACTGGCGTAGGACCACAGGGATACTTGGATTTACTTCCTGTGCAGCATTCCAGGTCCATCCTATTTGAGGAAAGGTCCTAGTGTATGGGTCTGATAAGATAAAAGTAGAACGGACAGACACCATTTTTCTTACCTTTCTTGTAAGTACAGAATGTGTGTATGAGGTGGATAGAGGTCAAGGTTACCATCAGAGAGAGAAATGATATCCCGCCAACAGTAGCCCACAGCCACCTGAAGTATCCTTTTCTCGCAATAGGGAAGTCTAGAGGCAGTGATGTACAGGACGGGGCAGAATAGCCATCAGAACACAGCTCCTAGACGCTTACTCTGGACTCCTGTGTCTTATTGTTGAGTCCCTTGCTTCTCCCTCCCTGTCCCTCAGGGGTTCCCCAGCCTCTCCTTGATGCCTTGCTCTCTCTGTGCTGTTTGTCAGCTGGGAGACAGTCTGAGGAACTGTAAACACTGTTTCCCTTTCCTCCTGCTCAGGAACTTACCCACCTTCATCTTGGGCCTCTGCTGTTACAGCCTGGCTTTAGAGTTTGCTGCAAGGGACGGATGTGGCAGCTTGCTCCCTCTCCTAAATGCTTATACAGAGCACATACAGACTTCGTCTCTGACTGTTGGTTGAGCCAGTCACACAGACCCACTTGATTGCAAGGAGGCAGAGCTTATATTCCTGTGGGTTAGGAGACAGAGCACACTCACATGCAGGTGGACACCAGACTTCTGTG
>NW_023504370.1:0-7793 GCF_004664715.2 Peromyscus leucopus
TCAGCAGCTGAAGGTGGGTACCACATGAAAGGATCCAGATTAAAGATGGGACTTTTGTTGCTGTTTTTTCAAGACAGGGTTTCTCTGTGTAGCTTTTGGAGGCTATTCTGGAACTCACTCTTTTGATCAGGTTGGCCTTAAACTCCCAAAGATCCACCTGCCTCTGCCTTCTGAGTGGTGGGATTAAAGGTGTGTTAAAGATGGGTCTTTAACTTCAAAACTTTTCAGAAAAATCCCTAGCAGGTGCTCCAAACTCTTTGGGTTTTAATTATTCCAGACTTAGTCAGTTTGATTACCAAGAATAGTCATAACAACAGATGGGACAGATGAAATGAGAAAGATTTCACACCTTCAGGAGGCAAGGTGAGATTGGGAGTTATTTCCAAAACAATGTTTTTCCTAAACAAAAAGCATAGGTATTTTAAGTAGGATGTCTGGACATGTTCATGTAGAGTTCTCCCTCTTCCTAAGCATGCTCAGTTAACAAATACACTTCTGAAAAAAAAAAAAAAAAAGACTCCAAACCAAAAAAAGCCCAGGATCAGATGGTTTCAACACAGAATTCTACAAGATCTTCAAATAAGAGTTAATACTAATACTCCTTAAATTGTTCCACACAATAGAAACTGATGTAGCATTACCAAACTCTTTCTATGAGGCTACAATTACCCTGATTCCCAAGCCAAACAATGATGCAACAAAGAAAGAGAATTACAGACCAATCCCCTCACAGACATTGATGCAAAAATACTCAAGACAATACTGGCAAACAGACTCCAAGAACACATCAAACAATTATCCACCATGATCAAACAGGCTTCATCCCAGGGATGCAAGGGTGGTTCAACATACAAAAGTCTGTCAATGTAATACACCATATAAACAAACTGAAAAAAAAATGTGATCATGTCACTAAATGCTCAAAAGGAATTTGACAAAATCCAACACTCCTTCATGATAAAGGTCTTGGAGAGATCAGGAATACAGGGAACATAACAAAACATTATAAAGGCAATTTAAAGCAAGCCAACAGCCAACATTAAAGTAAATGGAGAGAAACTCAAAGCAATTCCATTAAAATCAGGAACAAGACAAGGCTGTTCATTCTCCGCATACTTATTCAATATAGTACTTGAAGTTCTAGCTAGAGCAATAAGACAACATAGGGAGATCAAGGGGATACAAATGGGAGAGGAAGAAGTCAAGCTTTCACTATTTGCAGATAACATGATACTATACATAAGTGACCCCAAAAATTTGACCAAGGAACTCATACACTTTATAAACACCTTCAGCAACATAGCAGGATACAAGATTAACTCAAAAAAAAAATCAGCAGCCCTCCTATATACAAATGATAAACGGCAGAGAAAGAAATCAGAGATACATCACCCTTTACAATAACCACAAATGATATAAAATACCTTGGGGTAACTCTAAGAAAGCTAATTAACACAGTAAAAATGGCAATCTTACCAAAAGCAATCTACAGATTCAATGCAATCCCCATCAAAATCCCAACACAATTTTTCAGAGACCTGGGAAGAACAATACTCAACTTCATATGGAAAAACAAAACAAAACAAAAAAAACCCAGGATAGCCAAAAGAATGCTGTACAATAAAACAACCTCTGGAGGTATCACAATCCCTTACTTCAAGCTCTACTAAAGTGCTACAGTAATAAAAACAGCTTGGTACTGGCATAAAAACTGACATGTGGACCAATGAAACCAAAATGAAGACCCTGCCATTAATATGCACATCTATAAACATATAATTTTCAACAAAGCCCAAACTTTACTATGGAAAAAAGAGAGCATCTTCAACAAACGGTGCTGGCATAGCAGGATGTCAACATGTAGAAGGCTGCAAATAGATCCATATCTGTCACCGTGCACAATACTTAAGTCCAAGTGGATCAAAGTCCTGAACATAAATTCAGTTACTCTGAACCTGATAGAAGAGAAAGTAGGAAGTAGTATTGAATGCATTGGCACCTGAGATCACTTCCAAAATATAACACCAGTAGCACAGACACTGTAAAAAACAGTTAATAAATGGGACCTCTTGAAACTGAGAAGCTTTTGTAGGGCAAAGGACATGGTCAACAAGACAAAGCAACAGCCTACAGAATGGGAAAAGATCTTCAACAACCCCACATCTGACAGAGGGCTGATATCACAAATGTATAAAGAACTCAAGAAATTAGACACCAAAATGCCCAAGAGTCCAATTAAGAAATGGGCTATAGAGCTAAACAGAGAATTCTCAACAGTGGAAACTAAAATGGCTGAAAAACATTTAAGGAATTGCTCAACATCCTTAATCATTAGGGAAATGCAAATCAAAATGACTCTGAGATACCACCTTATACCCATCAGAATGGCTAAGATCAAAAACAATGAAGACAACTTATGCTGGAGAGGATGTGGAGCAAGGGGAACACTCCTACACTGTAGGTGAGGATGCAAACTTTTACAGCCACTTTGGAAATCAATATGACACTTTCTTAGAAAATTGGGAATCAATCTCCCCCAAGACCCAGCTATAACACTCTTGGGCATATACCCAAGGAATGTTCAATCATACCACAAGGGCACATGTTCAGCTTCACTCATAGCAGGATTGTTTGTAATAACCAGAACCTGGAAACAACCTAGATGCCCTTCATCTGAAGAATTGATAAACAAAATGTGGTACATATACACAATGGAGTACATGTTTGGAAAAGGCACAGGGACAAATAGTCAAACTAGTGGAAACATATGAACTATGAAACAATACCTGAAGAGCCCCCATGGAAATGGATCAGGTCCTCTGGGTAAGGGAGACAGTTGATTAGCTTGAACTATTTAGGAGGCCCACAGGCAGTGGGATCACAATCTGTCCTTGGTTCACAAGCTGGCTATTTGCAACCTAGGGCCTATGCTGGGACACTTTGCTCAGCCTTGGTGAAGGGATGAGGGGACTGGATCTGCCTCAACTGAATCTGCCAGGGTGAGCTGAATCTCCAGGGAAGTCCTTGCCCTGGAGGAGGTGGGAATGGCAGGTGGATTGGGGGGAAAGCTGGGTGTCGGGAGGGAGGACAGGGGAATCTGTGGATGTTATGTAAAACTAAATTAATTGTAAAATTAAAAAAAGAAAATATGTAAACAAAAATAATAAAACAAAACAAAACAAAATGGGAACCACACATAATTTCCAAGTTGTGCAAAAAGGATATTTATTGACTGGAGCACTCTAGGCTCATTTATGGACCAGCAATTTGAAAGTAACTCAAAATCGAGAGTTTCTACACACCAAATTATGGGAAATGTCATTTTAATATACTTAAGTAAAAATAATTAAAATACTGTGTGGGCAAGATTCCCTGATTTGATCTTTATGTCAATTTAGTGTGCATTTCTGAAACAAGATAGCAGAGCCTTCCTCAAAGATAAGCAGAATTTTGGAGCACGTAACTCAACCCAATCTATGAAGCAAGATTGCAATCTGAAATATGAATTCTCTGAAGGTGACATCAGGAACTCTATGAGCATACAAGAAGCTCTAATGTTCCAGAGTTTTTTCATTGCTGAGTTTTTTGTGTGTTCTCTATTACCTGGAATATTATTCCTTGTTTGTTTGATTAGTGACAGGACATTTCTGTATAGCCTTGCAGTTCTGTAATGTGCTATGTACATCAATCTGGCCTCCAATTGACAGATATCCTCTATCCACTACCTCTTTTAGGAGGATTAATGCCATATTATGGCCAATGGCATGCAAAGATACTACATAATCAATAAACCATGTTGACAAGGAAATAGAATGTTTTGCTTAGTAGACAACTTTAGTGAACATATTCATTGAATCACCTGTAAAAATAGATGGGAACATAAAAGCCCTTCATGCTTAACAACCAGCACATTCCCATGTACTTGAGGTGGAAATGTAAGTTTTACAGAACATTTCCCAGTGTCTTCAATGTGCCAATTTCCACAGAGCTTTTAGTCACAGAATGTATTTCTGTTTCAGGAAAGGCTGCATGACAGCCACATAATTTTTGGGAAATATCACATTCTAGCTTCCTTGATCTAAAAGCCTGCTATACAAGAGATTTCCTTTAGTCAAAACTATGCCAAGTGTCAGAATGCTCTTAGGTGCATTATATGGATTCTTTTTCAGACACTGCATCAGAGATTTATTAATATCACAATGAATAAGGAAAGTTGAAAACTTTGTTTTGCCTGTTGAACTTATCAATCCTCACTAAATTTATGTTTAGAAATCATTTTAACAATGTCAAATTTCAAAATGGGCCTGGACAATGTTCACAGTCTTATTTTCTCTACCAGAAGCATACCCAAAATAAGGTTTATAGAATAAATCCAAAAGAAGAAATTTTAAATGAGTCCTGAAATTATAATCAACATACTAGAACTAGTACTACTGCAATTCTGACATATGTAGTTCAACTGTGGTAAGTACAGGGAAGGCTCAAGAGAATCACCAAATTTGAAGAGGAATACCAAACAATATTCAAATAAATGTGAACAATATGAGAAGTCCTTTACCTGCTTCTCAACTCTTAAAGATCATTACAGAATTCATGCAAGGTAGAAACTATACAGATATAAAGAATGTTGCAAGTATGGTGCCTCAAGTTCAAAAATTACATTACATCAGAAAATGTGTTAGTAAAGATTTTGACAATCACTGTCCCAGTGTTTATACATAGAAAATGTTCTTTAAAATAGAAATATTGAGGCCGGGCATTGGTGGCGCACGCCTTTAATCCCAGCACTCGGGAGGCAGAGCCAGGTGGATCTCTGTGAGTTAGAGGCCAGCCTGGGCTACCAAGTGAGCTCCACGAAAGGCGCAAAGCTATGCAGAGAAACCCTGTCTCAAAAAACCAAAAAAAAAAAAAAAGAAATATTGACTAGAGTATATTCATCAATGTTCATAACTTACTCAAGGTCAGAGAAAATAAAATAAGAAGACATATATATAGTGCAGATTTGGAAATATTTTACCAAGAAATATAACTTATTTTCTCTATGCAGCTTATTGATAAATAAGCTACATAGGCAAGAAAATATCATATAGAATGATTTCATACGGAAATTACTTTTAATAATGGTGCTAAATTCCTGTCAAAATTAACTAAAGCAAAATGATTTACAATATAAGGACTTAAACCCAGGTAACACTAGATATAACCATGAGTAAGGCAGCATATTAGAGTTGGTGTTACATTCTACATGAAGATTATTTTGTTCAAAATATTTGTAATTTTAACGAAGTGTATATTATAGAAATTTTTAACTTTAAATTATTCTCTTCACTAAATTCAATATATATGTATATACATAAGTATTACTGGTTTGTGTTCAATACATGCTGTTTTGGTTTGATGTGTTCATTTAATGGTAGAAAGGTATCATTATTATCAGATCCACAGATTTAAACATGTGTTTACTTCATAGTACATTACTTGACATAAACACTAACACAGAAATTAGTAAATGTGTATATGGATCAAAGAGGAAGATTCCAATTTGTGAATGACTGAATGAGTGTCATATGTGTACGGGGAAACTGCCATGTCAGAGAGCACACACTCAGGCCTGTGGGAAACCTGTAAAATGAGCCTTTCAGGTGTTGAGGGTTGTTTAGGCTCAGCAGAATGAGAACACCTCCTGTCCAGCATGTGGGTATTGATAGTGTTCAGAAAATATTCACCCCAGCCTACTCAAGTAGTGGATTAAGCCTTTGCAGTGCTTCCCTATAGAGACTGTCCCTCCTGACATGATCCAAACCTGTTCCCTTACTCAGATGGATAGAATGACCCGTGTAACTGTAGGTATGATCCCTGAAACATTGTTCATCTCTTTGTATTGAATAGGCAGAGATTCCTGGTGAGGTTGGTTCTCTCTCAGAGGGCAGAGTCCACCTAATTTCAGCTATTTTGTTTGTCCTTTTTTCTGTTCATCTATTTTTTTCCAATGTCATCATCATCCAACTCACACTTTTTTTTTTTTTTTTTGGTTTTTCGAGACAGGGTTTCTCTGCGTAGCTTTGCGCCTTTCCTGGGACTCACTTTGTAGCCCAGGCTGGCCTCGAACTCACAGAGATCCGCCTGGCTCTGCCTCCCGAGTGATGGGATTAAAGGCGTGGGCCACCACCGTCCGGCCAACTCACACTTTTAATCCCACCACTGGAGATGCAGAGAGTTTGAGGCCATTATGCTGTATACAGTGAGTTCCAGGAAAGCTAAGTTGATCACACAGAAAAATCCTGTCTTCAAAAACTAAATATATATATATATATATATATATATATATATATATATATATATATATATATATATATATATAAATTATACAGCATAAGTAAGTATAATAAGCTGGGTCATGGGAGACAATGGGAAAAATTACTGAAGACTTTACAGAGGTATAAATTACCCTCATGACACTTGGCCCCAAACACCTAGGGTTTTCTGACAGTTGAATTATTGTCATCTGCGTCTACCCCACAGATATTGTTTATCATTCTCAATGGAAGCATCAATGTTGTTTTAATCAGCCATTAGAGAGAAGGGAATATGTGGGTGCTTGAGGATCCTTAAGGGTCTGAATAACACCTGTGCTGAGCTTCCATTTGAGATGCCTAGCTGACTCTACTGGGTGTAGCAGGATAATGCAATCACAATGAATTTATGAAAGAAGAACCTTCAGTTTGGGCTGCCTCTGAGAGCCAATAGCACTCTGAATCTCAGCTCTCCTATAGAAGAGGGAACGAGGTTTTTGAGCCTTCCAGTCTCTCTGTGTGGTAGCAAGCACAGAGTGTTGTTTATGTTTTGAAATCTGAAATATTTTCAAGAAGGAGAAATTTTAAATTAAAGTATCCTGAGAGGATCCACATAGAAGGGAGAAGAGAGATGGCATATTCTCAGGTAAATATATAAATGGAGATGAGATATGTTGACTGTTGATACAGAAATGCATCATTTGCAGTAGCCCCTAGTGTTTAATTTACCCCTTAGTTTTGTTTTTGTTTTTGTTTTTTTTTTTTTTTTTTTGGTTTTTCGAGACAGGGTTTCTCTGTGTAACTTTGCACCTTTCCTGGAACTCACTTGGTAGTCCAGGCTGGCTTCAAACTCACAGAGATCCACCTGCCTCTGCCTCCGGAGTGCTGGGATTAAAGGCGTGCGCCACCACCACCCGGCTAATTTACCCCTTAGTTTTAACAAGGCTTTCTTTTTCTTTTTCTCAAGTGGTTGTGGAAGTAAAATCTTTTGAATGCATGTCACCTATCTCCACTTCTCATAATTCTCCCACTAGTTTGGTTTTTCTGGATTAATTCCCTCAATTAATGCATAACGTAGAATTTTTGATGTTACACACAAACATGAATACCTACTTCCTCCTTAGAATGTAATTTGTCATCTCTAACAATGAGGAAGGACCCATGTTCCATGATCCTTCCTCCCAAGCATCAAGTACCCATTATATAAAAGTTGAAGAAGAGGCACAAAGAAAAAGGATGGAATATCTGCATTGCCAAAAATAATATTGAAAGTAGAATTGCTACGAACCACATACTGTGTTATTTACTAAGATGAAGTATTTAAATGTGATGCAAACATCCAAATGGAATTCATCAGTCATAAAGTGGTATGAAATTATCCTAACACAAGTGTTTTGTTCTTTTTACTCTTCTGTTTTTGACTAGTTTTAGAGTCTATTCCATCATTTCTTTTCTTTTTTTTTTTTTTTTTTTTTTTTTTTTTTGTTAGCTACTAACCTC